>NW_024039308.1:0-87500 GCF_016077235.1 Cyprinodon tularosa | reverse complement strand
CTGGTGTGTCTGTGTGGTTCTGTCTAGAATCTGTGGTAACGGACCTGAGCTGAAAAACTGTTTGAAGTTTCCAGGAGCTTCATCTGAGCTGAGCTGTTCCAGATAAATTGTGTCAGAGTTTTACTTGCTGTTTTCAAAAAATTAACCACATCAACAGCCAAACAGTCAGACCAGAACTCAGACTGTCTTCCATGTGCTAAAGTACCACGCAGCAATCGACACCTTTCACTTCGAGGAATTTTCACCCTCACTAGCTCTGAGTACTTCCCCATCCACTCATTATGGTAAATGAGCCCCGCATGAAGCGGCCGGATGTTTCCGGGGATCCCCAGCTGCTTCTGACTGGTGGTTTCTCTGAGGTTTTCCTGAGCGGCAACAAAAATCCCACCAGCCTAACCCCTGGCTTTGGTTTCTGAGAGCTGCAGCTAGATGAAAGTCTGAGGCAGAGAAAGTCTTGATGATTTCTCTTCAGTGAGGATGTTTGCTCTTCGGTGGGCTTTAGGGGGTGGAGTTCCCCCTCTACTTCTTCATCCTCTTCTTCTTCACTGTGGTTGCTTAGAGATAAACACAGCTGGATGAAAACTGCAGCAGAAGCAACCATCAGATCAGCAGCAGGTGTTTTCCTGCAGGTGGGACAGGAAATTCTTCAACTCAATAGACAAACATTTATTATAAAGGATGCTTTTCAGATTTTAAATCTTTTTGGTCAAATTCTCAGTTAAGGCTAGAAAGATTCCTAATCTATTTTACAGCCAAGGCCTTAATTTTCTGCAGGTTTTTATAGCTTTGGTTTTCGGCTGTTTTCAGTTTGCGTATTTTTTCAAGTGCAGTTTGTAAAAACCTTTTTTTTTACTCTTTTCTCCCAAAAGTGATAAACTCAACATCATAATTTTGCATCGAAATAGCCTCACATGCAGGAAACACGTTAGCTGCAAGAGCAGTGTTTCAGCTGCAGAGAAGAAACTTCAGGAATGTTCTTCTTTTTTAAATAAAATCCTCATTTTTATATAATCTCATATAAATTCCTACAGTGAATAAAAAACATTCATTCTCATGAGAACCTCCTGGAGATTAATTAGGATTTCCATGTTTAATTAAAACAGGAGAAAAATACAGCCAAGTTGTGCAGAACTATAGTTGAACCCAGATCCCTTCTAGCCTTGTGGGTTGTTGTTTTCTGTGAGCCATTTGTTTGCGGTCGACGGACAATGTCCTGCATCTGACCACAACCAGGATCTTTGTTCCGTAAACCCGGAGCCGGAGACATTCCCCTAATTAACTTCATTTCCTGTCAGAGGAACAGTCTGACCTCCAGAAACCTGCCCTGCAGAAGCTTTATTCTGATCAAGAGTTGTAGATCTGTGTGACGGTAGATTACGTCCGGTTGGCTGCCTGGTGTTTTTCTTTAGAACAAGGAAGTATTGCACATATACACTGTAAGCAGGGAATCATGAAAAATAAAACTTTATATTACTGTAAAAAAGTAGGACAAACATAGGTTTATGTTTAAATGTTAAATGAAATAAAGATAAAAGTTATCAAATAACACTCCGGACCAAACTAACTCTAACAGAACTCCATCTCCATATGATTGAGGCAGAGTTTGGAGACGAACCCTAAAACCTGCAGTAATGATCACAGACCAACTGTTAAAACCCAATCAGCAGGATTTCTCATCAACATAAGAAGCAATACTTGAGTTCTTCTTCTTAAAAACAATCTTAAAATTCATCCTCCTTCTTAAATGACCATCCTCCTGTGACATTTTATTACTGAATGTTTAACATTTCTTCTGTTTATTAACAGTAATGGCAATAATATTGCCATTTCAACTTTTGGCGGTCTGTGGTCTTATGAGTAGCCTGAGCAAAATAAATAAAATCAGAGACATGGCCTACCATGACTACGAAGCTGATTCCAGTGGGATATTTGTCCTCTGCATTTGTCCTTATCTATGCAGGGGCAGTGATAGCCATGGTCAAGGTCAAGGTCAATGACATGTAACAACCTTACCATGCATATTGCTTTAGGTTAATAGATTATATCAAATTAGGCTAATAATGCTTAAAAAAAAGGAATTCCACCATCTCCCTATTTTTTATTTTTTACAACTAGACTACTGATAAGAAGAGACTAAAACCTCATAAGGTACTTCTTCTTTTTAACCTGTATCTCCTTCCAATCAGGCCGCCTTCCTTAATTTAAAGGAAATTCCAGCTATTTCCCCACATTAAGAATAAATGTAGGCAGAACAGTGGGTAGCACTGCTTCTTTGCAGCAAGAACGTTCTGGGTTTGATTCCCTGCCTGGAGTCTTTCTGCATGGAGTTTGTATGTTCTCCCTGAGCATGCATGGGTTCTCTCTGGGTACTCCGGCTTCCTCCCACAGTCCAAAAACATGACTGTTAGGTTAATTGGCTTCTCTAAATTCTCCTTAGGTGTGAGTGTGTGAGTTATTGGTTGTTTGTCTCTGTGTTGCCCTGCGATGGATTGGAGACCTGTCCAGGGTGGAACCCGCCTCTCGCCCATTGACTGCTAGAGATAGGCACCAGCACCCCTCGTGACCCCACTTGGGATTTAGTGTGTTAAAAGATGGAAGGATGGATGGAAGAATAAATGTTCCCCTTGTTTCACTCAACGCTTGCTTGGTTAGTCAGCAGGAGGCAAGGTTGAATTTTTACCTGGTTTTTAATGAACCAAGTGCAGCCTGGTTAGCAGAGACTGTACAGTGGGACAATGCTGAGGAGTATGGAGTGGAAAATGTGTTTACGGTTGGGTTTTAGTCACTTCAAAGATGAGATCAGAACTTTTCAGTGTTTTCAGTAATGATGGACCAAAGAAGCCAGCGTCCCCATGAGCCATAAGGAACATATCTGCAGAAAGATGACTAAAATGGAGAGACAAAGGAGTGATGATATGGAACTGGGGAGGAAGAGAAAGATAAGAGTGATATGTTTCATAAATAAAATGGAAAATAAAATGGAGAAAGATTGAGCAGACAGTAAATAAACAAGAATAAACATTGAAGACATCTCTGACTATTTAGAGTTCAGTTGATTGAAAGTGCTTCATGTTATACTGTATAGTGCCCCCTGCTGACCAATATCTGCATTTTATTGTCTGTGTTTAAATTATATTGAGACTGAAGATCCTCCAGGGAGTTTCATACAATCTGGACGTATTAGAAAAAAACTAATCCCAATTAACTTGATACAGACCTGATTAAATTAGGCTGATTCTGCTAAAAGATCTTACACATAAATGTAGCCTGCACATCCTGCTCCTATAGGAGCTTCTGATTTATTTTAAGTAACTTTTATGAATGTGAACCTGTGGTTCCTGCTAAATGGGACATAATCTGTCCTCCTCAAACAATGAAAGAGAAATGCTGAGATTGAAAAATCTCATTCTCTATTTCTCCACCTTTTGTTTATTCCTTTCCACGGCTCCCTCGGGCAGGAAAAGGTTGAACGACTTACTGTAAGTTTATTCACTGTTTGCTGTGGTTTTTTCTGATCCCTGAGGGAAAACAGACACACCCTGCTGAAACATTCTGGGTCATGCAAAAAAAGTCAACTCTGTAACCCTGCAAAGCAGCCAAAGCACATTCAGTGAGGACAGTATTCAGGTGCTGCCCCCTGCTGGTTATTTTTCAGTAATGCACCTTAGGAGGCAGCAAAAAGTACTGTGTACTTCACTGAACTATGGCAAAATTACCTACTTAGAAAATTCTTTGTTTATTTGGGTAATAAAAGTGGTCTGAAGCGAATATACTGAATATATCTAGAGGTTGCAAAACATTTACCCTCCTGAAAACATTTATAACAGGAGTGGACCTTACATGACCTTTATTGTTATATTGCAGAGATTAAGAGCTCAATAAAAACACGTGATTGAACAGGGCGTAGTATGAATACAATGATCTTTTATGTAACTCCAACATTATATTCAGTTAGGTGGTTTATTTGAATTAGTAAGAACTGAGATACTTTCACAAACAGACAAACCTAATTTGGATTTTCTGCTTCATGTAAAAACAAAATGTTTTCTGTCCACTTTAAATCATTTTTAACGGTAGTTTTTTTTCTTCTTCTAAATGTCTGCCAGTTTTTTTATACAGAGACTCGCCTTTATCATTTCACCAACACAATCAAAAAAACGTCCTTTCAAAAAAATGAAATGAACTGGGACATCAACAAGATGAGTTCAAAAAACGCCAATTTTTTTATATATATCTGATTCTCAGTCTTATTCTCATATCAACTGACTTTAAGGAGAACATATTTAGATAGTATTAATTTATCTGAGTTATATTGTTTTTGACCTCTATGTCATCCTATTAATGAATTTTATGTATTTTGTCCAGAAATGTGATGCATGTTGCTCTGCTTGCTGTATTTTGATAAAAATGCTGAGCTATGGGCAGACTGTGTAATGCATATTTTATACTAGATTAATAATATATTACCTATAATGTTTACATTCATAGGAGGGAATACGGAAAATACAAAGGTGCTATAAAAAAAACAGAAGTTTTCCTATGTAAATGTAAAATATAATAATAGCTAATTAAAGAATAATAAACAATAGAGTAAATTGACAATTTTCCATTAGTAAAAAAAAAAAAAAAAATTATACCTAAACCCGCTGCTATTATTTTACCCTGAAATTAATATGAATATATTGACACTTAAGTCACATCAGTTCATTGGAATGTTGACTATTTTGCTGAAAAGCGTAGAATAAAATGAGAAACATTTATCTGTGAAATATAATTAAATGGATGGACAATAGAATACAAGACTAAAAAAAAAAACACAAACCAGGAAACATACAGCCTTTGAAAATAAAAAACATTAAAAAAAAATTGTTTTAGAGGAAAAGCATATAAATTTTTGTTTTGGGTTGTGTAACAAAATAAACACATTTGAAAACAAGTCCCAAGAGCATTACACTTGATATTGTTTACTGATCTGTAAATGAAGTGCAGAGTGGTAGATAAAATAATATATGTTTTGAGTCTCTGAATAACAATAAACATATAAAAAATTATATAAAAAATATAACTTTTTAGCCAAAAGTACTTTGCTGACACCTTGGGGCTTCCGTACTTGTCGTCGGGCTGCCTTTTTGGGCTGGTGACGTCAGTTGTTGCAGAGTCACTGCAGACGATTTGACTGTAAACAAGAAGCTTCTGACAGAGAAAGTTCCTGATCCAGTTCGACTCATCCGAGCATTTCATGTTAGGAGGCATTTAAAAACTGGAGTTTGTCCATCTGCGGTTCCGTAGAAACTCCTCCAGGTTCTGAGTCTGCAGAGTTTTTTTTTTTTTTTCTTGGTTCGTATTTTGGCGAAGTCAGCTCGAGCCCTAGCTGTTGCCCTTTAGCTTCTCTGAAACCACCCAGAATCTTCTGGACTCTTCTGGACTTCTGCTTGGTGTGGCCTGGACAACCCGAGCCGTAAGTTTGACCCTCATGTTAAGTCGAACATTAAAACTATTTTGAACCTTTAAAATAACGCTCAGTGTGGAGCTAGCCAGTTATCTGCTTGGCTAGCATGCTAACAGAGGCGCTGAAGTTAGCATTGTTTTCGGAGCTAAATCCAATATGGACTTTAAATAAGCTTCCGACTCAAATCTGAATTACTTGGACTGATAGATCCAGGATTGGATTTTTCTACAATGTTTAAATATTCTTTAAGTCTACAATATTTTTCAGAACTTTTTTTTTTTTAGATATGAAAAGGGTGAATGCAATAATGTTCACTATTCTGACTACAATAAACTTGGTGTAGGTTAAAATATTGTTTTTATTTTTTATTTTTTTTATTTTTTGATCAGGCGTCTTCAATTCTTGTCCTCTAGTTGGGATAAATCCCACACTTCTTGTCTGTGCTTGAACACACCTGAGTCAAATAACTGGCTGTTTAGCAGATCATTCAGATTTGGGCCGAAATATGCTGCTACCAAATCTGAGATTTCTTAAAAGTTTATTCCCTTTGTAAAATATGAGATCCTGAGACGTTATCATACATTTTAACCTGTTTTAAATTTGAGGTACATATAAAGTAAAATATTTTAACCCTTAAACTGAAGGTAGTTTTTAATGAATCTGTAAGCCTGAATGTTATTATTTTACAAATCAAATCCCGACGCACAAAAAAAAATCTTGTTCTCATAAAACTGAGACATTAGAAAAAATCCTCTGATTGTGACATGTTTGTTAATTATTGATACAGCAGTGGTGGCGTGTCAACAGTTTCCTTATGATGCCTTCAGGAGCTGCAACCTCCTACATCCAATGAGCATTTTTTCGCCTTCAGCTCAGCTCAATAAAACCGACATGTTAGCACGAATGTTACAAACCCTTTTAAAAATTAGTTTAATTCATTTGTATTCACTAGAGGAAAGGTCATTTTAAAGCACCACTTTTTTTTTTTACTTTTAAATAAACAAAAGCGTAAAAACTTTTAAAAAGAGGATTTATGGTATAGATATTTGTGGAAACTTATCCAATACAAAGAATATTATGGGTGGTTTGTTTTGTTCTCTAATGGAAATTTAAAGCATTTTTGCTCTAAAACTACTTAACCCTGCATTTATTATCATATCTATATTTGAAAATATTACTTGGGTCTTTGTTATTTTTGGCCAGAGTTGTTCTGGAAGCTCAACAGGGCCTCAGGAGACAGACTTCTTTCTACAGTAGCACTAACCTGTGATGACCCAACAGGGTTTTAAGGTTTTCATTTAGGTGTTGTTTCGGTACCACCTCCTTTTTAGTGTCTTATTGGTCTGGGTTCTGAGCTGGCGTCAGCAGATTGCCTGTCACTGATTGGCCAGGGGGCAGCATCACTGCCTTAATCATGGCTTTAGACACCAAGTGTCACATTTTAAGAAATCGAAGTCGTTTGTTGAATGAAGTTCTACTCAAAAAACGAACCAGAACACATTTCATGGTAGACAGTCCTGCCTGTGTTTCTGATTCAGCAGCAGCTTGATCAGGTGTGTGTTTGTGTTGCAGCTGGGTGGCTGGTCGGAGCAGCCTCCTCCAACCATGGAGGCGGGAGGTAAAGACTGCGAGGAGGAGACGCTGCAGACGGCCTTTAAGAAGCTGAGGGTCGATGCTGAGAGGTAAACCTCCTTTAACCCAGGAGTTCATCTGTGACAGCTGGAGCTTCCAGAAAAGCAGCGACTCAATAACTCATAGAAAAAACATGAAGATTTTTCTCCCAGGAGAACCAGAACAATCAGCTGTTATTCTAGTTGCTTCTCCAGAACTTCAGGCAGTACAGATAAAGAATAATAATTTAACTTAATTGGCCTCTGCATTGAACCCATCCCCTTGGGGAGCAGTGGGCTGCCTCTGTGTGGCGCAGTGTGGGGGAGTTGATCCCAGCCCAATGCTCTAACCTCTAGGTCACCACTGCCCTCTAAAATACAGATCAGCTTAGAGGTTTGTTTCATGTTGATTTCCAGCTGGAAATCAACATGAATGGACCATCTGGCTGTAGCTCTCAGGTAAACCGCTTAAAGCTCCGGACTCTGGCTACGTTCACACTGTAGCCTGAAGTTGCACTGAATTCGATATGAATCTGATCTTTTCAAATGCGACCTGTGTCTGAACAGCCAGGTCGCATTCATCTGATGTGAATGTCATTAATACCCGACAGTGGTCACTTTTCTGCTTTTTGCTATGTGGCAAGAAAAACATCAACAATGGTGGACGATAAAGCAGAGAGCAGTATTTATGTATAACCATCTTGGAAAGATTTAGTTTTTAAGGTTGGGAAAGATTTCTAGATGTTCTCCGGCACTACATCCATGTTTACCTCCGTGAACACAGAGCATGCTTGCTGGTGACGTCATTGCGCATGTGGTACACTTAGGTTGTATGACTGCAGTTCACACAGGTGATCAAATACAAGTGGCATATATTTGGAAATATGAACGGGAACGCAAAAAACTAATCAGATTTCACAAAAAATCGGGATTGAGCATCAAGGTTCTCTGTGTTTATCTCCTGCTGGCGAACTGTCCGTCACGAATGGTTCAACCTGCAGGCTAGATCCAGATTCCAAAAAAGTAAAAACTTTGTTTCCAAGCCTGAAGACATTTTGCTTCCCATCCAGGAAGCGTTCTCAATTCAAAATGTCAGAAATAGAGTTGAGTTCAAGGCTTTATAGAGTGGATCAAAACAAAGCCTTGTTTTGGCTTAGAAAACATGCAAACTGAACCGGACGAACGGGTCCAGCCCTTAGGAATGGGGCGGACTAGATCCAGATATTTCCACCTCTTCCAGACTATTGAACAGAAGCAAAGCTCATCTGGGAAAAGCCGTTTTCACTTCATTAGAGTTGCTAATATCGTTCCACTTGAGTCCCTCAGTGAGAGGAAAATGCATCTAATTTTTGTAGAGACATTTGAATGAAGCCTTCAGCTGTTTTCCTGCCCCTTCCTTTCTAGGCTGTTCTTTGTTGTTTCTTCCAGAAATAAAAAATGTAATCCCCATTCCTAACAGACTTCTCGATGTCTTTCTTGTTTCAGTTTGTCTGGAGCTGTGAGCGTCTCTGATTCGTTGGCTCCTAGAGCAGCGTCCAGAGTGGTTCTGGACGGAAGCAGTGGAGCCAAAGCCAAACTCAGCTGCTCCAAGGAAACCTGGCACTGGTAAGTGCATTCAGCTCGCCTCACACAGCTTCATGTTTAGCTGCTGCATATATTTATTTCTAGATATCATTCACTGATACATTGGTCATCATATTATGGAGATAAAGTTATGGAAATCCTCCAGGGAAGTACTTTAGCCCTACGTATGAAGACTTGTCAGTCTTAAAGTTGTAGGGAAATAATATTTAAATGTCGAATAATCTTTGCTTAAACATGTATATAAATGTACTCTTTATCAGGCGACATTGTCCCAAACTTTAGAAAATTTCTATTTAAAAAAAAAAACTTGTCTTTAAAATCTATGTTTTTTCCCCTTTATCTTCTGCAGGCCAGTTAGTTATACTTCAGCCTGAACACCTAAATTCGGCCAATCATATATCAACGGTCATCTGTCAATCAAATTTTTTCGGTCATAGCATCTTGATTCATATGTTGCAGCCAATATACGCAACGGTTTAAATCAGAAATCAGAATCCTTTCCTTTCCCATTGAGTTCCGTCCCAGTGTTCACGGGGATGGACGTCTGTGTCTTCGGCAGGCGTAGAGCTAACAGAACTGGCAGCGTTGCGAGGCAAGGGCTCAAACATGTACGGCTGGAAGCCTTCTACACCAAACCAAGCTTCTGCCGCCCTGGCGTCCTCTTCCACAACATCTTCGTCCCCGCTTTCCTCCTCTAAATAAAAAATGGATGACGGAGGAGACTCATCCACGACCTCCAACAGTAAACTCTCCTCCTCTTGCATGTTTCCTCTGTCCATAGCGTTCCTTCACAGTACCGTTTCTAAGTCACCAATTTAGTGCTACTTGGTCCCAATGGAATTTCCCATTGGGAACCTACTAGCACTAAGTTGCTAACTGGTTAGCAAGATGCTTCCGACAAACCGGCCACAACCAAACTTGCTTGCAAACCTTTTGCCAAAACTATCCCGCCCCCTTCATAATCAACCAATCACATTCACTTTATACACTCGTGTAAAGTCTTGCACCACTCTGGAGAATTCAGAAACGCAACGGTTGGAACGGCTACTTTCCTACGACTTGAATAAGCTGTAGACTTTTAACCATGATTAATTGTTTCCTCACAATTTTTATTACAATTATTATTATTAGAAATTAATAGAGGTGTAATATTTAAATTTAGTCTTTAGTCTGACCTCTATTGGACCGGTCAGTGTTGCATAATAACGGCGTTATAACTGCTAAAAGGCATCATAGCAGGCAGGAGGTGTTTGGTTTGTTGCTTTTAATCTTCTGGTCTAACTATCTGGAGCTCGTTTATGTTTTGATTCCAGCTCAGTGAAGCACTAATACTCTTTAAATTCATCTTCATATAAATAGTTTTATTTTAAGCCGATTGTTAATCTTTAACTGTCAGTATCATGTATGAGTAGTGGTTTAAAAAAACTACATTAAATTAAATTTGTGATTTGGGTAGAACTAAGACAATGAGATGGGCACACGGAGCAGAATGTTGGTCTGGAGCCCTGCGTCCTGTTACCAAATAAATCCCATAAACTGATCAGGTCCATCCTGGATCAACAGTGAATGTGTCAAGCACAGAAGCAGCTGGTCTTTATGTCTGCAGTGGTTTTTTTTATCCTACGTTTAAACTGGAAATCTTTCATCTTTGTTTTGCTTTCCTTCAGCTGCACGAGGAAAACCAGCAGAGGGACTTCATCCAGGACCAGGCGACGGAGGTCCAAGTCTCCCATCCTCCACCCTCCGAGGTTCACCTACTGCAGCAGCGCAGCCTCAGCTCTGGCGCCCCCCGGTGGCTGCCTGAAGCAGCAGCGCCTGGCCTTGTCTGAGTCTGCAGAACCTCAAGCGGCAGTTGATGAATCTCCTGGGTCCTCTGCTGGGCCTCCGGTTCAGACGGAGCGGTGCTCCTCAGGCCTGTTGGGCCGTGGCTCTCCTGTGATCTTTGGAGTTCGCCCCAGTTATGACACACGGATGGGGGGCATGGGTTCCTCGCCATCCTTACCGCAGATCACCACAGCAGCGAAGTCCCCGCGGTGGGAGGGTAGAAGCTCCAGAGAGGCCCGGTCAAGTGAGGAGAGCGGCACAGATAATGGTTCCCCTGATCGAGCGGGAGCTTCGGCGCCTCTTGGATCCAACACTGCAGACTTTAGAGCTCTGTCGGAGCTCCACAGTCGCAGCTCCTCAGACGGGCCCCTGGCCCCCTGCTCCTGCTGCCAGGGCAGTGAGTCAGAACCCAGGGAGGAGAGCCAGCCGGAAACCAGACAGCGGTGCCACTGCAGGTCGCATGCTCCTGGTTGGAAGGATGTGGAGGTCTACTCCTTCACCGGGCTCCGCAGCGTCATCTCAGAGTGTGAAGGGAGCCTTTCGGTCCAGGAGGAGGAATCCAGAACTCTGAGCAGTACTTCATCGTCCTCGCCGCTGTCATCCGGCTCACCTCGCTCGTGCTCAGAGCAGGCGCGAGCCTACGTAGACGACATCACGATAGAGGACCTTTCTGGCTACATGGAGTATTACCTCTACATCCCTAAGAAGATGTCCCACATGGCTGAGATGATGTACACCTAAAGGACAAGTGACCTTCATCCCATCTGCAGTCATGAAGTTACAGCTTGTGTTCTGAGGGGGAGCGGAGGACGGAACGAGGACTAAAGATGGCCCAACTGGGGTTTAATCTGGATTATACTGGAACCATCCCAGGCGACGGTCTCTTTAGGTCCAGCTTGTTTTCAATGTGTTCTGTCAATCTCTTTGTTTTCCAGATTTAATGTTTACACTTGAAGTTGCCAAAGCTCTCCTGAGCTAACATTTTAAGACCAGCTGGGATTTTGTCTGTGGTTCTTTGCTCAATAAAGATGCTGAATGCTCTGCTGGGATCTTGGTCATTTTTTACTGCATCCACAGAAGAAGAAAAACCTGAATGTTTTGTAGTGGGTTTATATGGATTCTTTTAGTTATTTTTGGAAAATGCAGGGACGCCGTATTGGGGGGGAAAAAGTTAGGATGATTCTAAGGGCCACTGGACTTAAGAGGGGCCCAAAAGAAGAAAAAAAGATTTGTCCTGCTATATTTTTCAAATATAAAAAGAAAATCCAGCAGTAAACTAAATAATCTTCACATTCTCCTTCATTTTTCAGCAGTAAACAGTAAAAGCATGAATTTATTGACACCCCCCCCTCCCCTGAAATTGCAATAAATAGTTTTGTCCTCAGCTCCTGGCTGCATCGGATCAGGTCTCCCTGTCTGTCACCTGCAGTTCGCTCGTACCGGAGCTTAAATGCCACGCGCATGTCATTTAACATAGTGATAACGAAAGCATCACATTAACAAGAAAATATGTAAATAAGCAGCAGTGTTGTAAAAACGTCCACGGCTGAAAAATGCACCTCCTCAAAGTGGGTTTTAAAAAGGAACTTAAAGGAAAGAAAAAGGAGAGAGGGAGAAGGCGTCTGATACCATGACCCAATTCTACCACCTCTCGTTTTTTTAGAAATGTTTCTTAACTGAATAGTTCAAATGAACGATAGATTAAACTGTTCAAATGGCCTCCAGTTGTTTACTCTGTATCCTGGATAGTTAGATTCTTTTATTTTTAGATGATATTACAACCATTAAAAGATGTCTATAAATCTTGATCATTCTCATGAGCAGCCCGAAGCAGCCACATGAAAAATACATGTTTTGTCATTACAGGTACAGATTAATGAACAATAAGCTCTCAGGCCCGCATAAAAATAATCTGTCCTTTAATAAAGTTATAGTGAAACTTAATAGGAATATTTTTTCACAATCCTTAACCTATTTTCTATTCATGTGTACATAGATACAGCTGTTTTTGTTTCAAATAAACTCTTTTTTTTGATGGGATGTAAATGTAAAGTTGGAAGTTAATATATATTTAACTTTTTCACATTCTGATCGTTTTCCTTTGTAAAAATATTACATAAAAAATTGAACTAATAATGTAAATTATACTTATCAGTGCGTCTTTATAGCACTTTTAAAGGTTGCGCAATTATTAAACATTTTTTTTGGGGGGGGGGGGCAATATCAATGTATGGTGTCCCCCTGGTTAAATTTCTACAATTCCATCGGAGCAGAGCTGGAATGGCTCCAAGAAATGTTCTGAATATTTTCGGTCCCACTGTGATTGCCTCTCATCTATGGGGAGACACATCATACCAGAGGACATGTGTCCAGGTTTAGTAGTTTCAAAAATAATTATATAGCAAAAGAAATTAATCAAGTCTAAAAAAATATTTGGTAAAAGAGCTACTGAAATATTGTGTAAGGAATAAAAGTTTTATATATATATATATATATATATATATATATATATATATATATATATATATATATATAGAGAGAGAGAGAGAGAGAGAGAGAGAGATTTTTATTTTATTTTAGAATTGCACCGTTTAAGGTTTACTTTAACCGGTCATTTCAGCATTTATAGTTAAATGTTGAAGAAAAAAAGTTGATCTAAGGAATATAAATTCAAGTAGGGGACAACTAAAAGAAACAGCCAAGATTGGATAATATAAAAAGAGTAAATGTTAAAGTACAGCAAAATAAAGACCCATCCTGAGACAGGAAAAAATACTATGCATTTATTAATAAAATATATTTAGATAAAATGGTAAATGTTCAAGTTAAAGATAAAAAGGACAGGAAGATATCTGAATCGCAGTCAGGATGTTTCTATATGGAGCCGTGATGATCCTCTTATGCTTCAGTGAACCTCTGGGATGTCATGGTTACTCATCCAGGGTGTAACTAGTAGATGATTTTAAATGGGTTGAATTTCTGATCAATTAGTCCTCCGTAATACAAACTGTTTTGGAGGAAAAGCTCATAGCAGCAGAGACTGCATGATAAATCTGAACCAGCCTGGTGCACTGCTGCTGCAGATCTTTGAAACAGGTTGAAAACATATTTCCTAAAACAAGAATGACATGCAGGACATGTTTAAACATTTGTTGGAACAGGGGTGAAGAGCAGATAAGATTTGTTGCTCATTTTCAGGCCCCAATGCCACAGGGCAGTGGCAGCCTTGTGGTTAGGGCATAGAGCTTGGAATCCTGAGGTTCTGATTTTGAACCCCACTCCCACAGACCGCCACTCTGGCTCCCAGATCAAGACCCGTAACCAAGGGCGGATCTATGATTCTAGGAGATCAGGGGCTTAGCTCTGAGGGTGAAGATGAGAGTATACACTTTCAGTTAAATCCCTTTTTTAATGTAAAATATGACAGATTACTGGATTATGGAAATTTCTAGTATATGATATGCTATCACACATAACAGATTTGAGAATTTGGAAACAGTTGCTCTTCATTTCTCAATGATAGGAGAGGAGGAGAGAACGAATATTTAAGCTGCATTAAATAATCATTTCCCCCTCCATAAATATGTAGAAATTTATTTACTTGTAGGTCTTTACCTGTGTTTTTTCCTCTCTTCATCAACAACAAACCCTGTGGATTTGGTGACCGGGGCTCTTGGGGAAACTTCCGGGGCTGGAGCCCAAGTAGCAGCCCTGCTACCTGGGCGCCCCACCATGGCAGCCCACTGCTCCCCAAGGGGATTGGTTAAATGCAGAGTGATTTTGTTGCTCTCTGCTTTTGACAGTGTAATGACAATAAAAGCTGAAAAAAAAAGTTAACAAACGTGTTGGAAGTTGTTTAGGAGGGGGAAAAAAAAGCTAACCCTGTTTTCTGCATCCTCTCTGGGGGACACATCACCTCTTTTACTGATATATGGTTAATCAAACATGTTCATTTTGAAAATGCAAACATATGAATCTGTTTGTTGGCTTATGGTTTATAACTATGGTTTCCTAGAGAGTTGTTCCAGATATTTCCTTAATTTATCGAGAGGTGTAGAGTTCAGCTTCTGTAAGTAAAAACCCTAGAGCCTCTCAGTGTGGAGCTGTTATTTAACATGTGACATTAGACGTATCTTTAAAATATAATATTTCATATGAAACTGTATATTTCACTATTTCTAGTTTTAAATGAAACTCGGTCTGTTCTGCTTTCCTTCCCTTGATGAATTGAAGCTGCTGCTGCTGCTGTGTCTGCAATGAACTCTTTTATAATTTTGTTTTAATGTATTTTTATACATTATTGAGTGTGAGCAAGCCAAATTTCTGCCATCATCGAGTATGGTAGACAATAAAGTTTTTTTCTATTCTGTTCTATTTCTGTTTGTTAATCTAGATCACCAAACAGGGTTTAAGATTTATCATCATGAATGTATTTCCATCCTCTTTGGAAGATTCCTCCACCTAAAAGCATCGTGTCGCTGTGGACCAATCAGTCCGCGCCAACTGGACGTTGTGCCCGGAAAGTGGTACCGCTATCCAATCACAGCAAAGTGCGTGTAGGTTGGTGGAAATTCTGACCAATCGGGTGGCGGCTGTGTGGGACTCAATGCCCACCCCTGGTTTTACCGGCGTCTGTCAGCTCCGAAGCGGCGGAGTCTTATGAGTTCACACCGTCGGTCCTCAGCGATTATTTCACGGAGGTTTTTCTGACCTAACTGGTGCTGAAAATGTTGTGTTTGAGCGGCTTGTCGGTGGCTCTGGCCCTCGCTCTGGTGCCGGGACCCGTCCAAGGCCTGAAAGAAGGAGAATGTGAAGGTAGGAAGAGTTAGCTGCTGTTAGCAGCGACGACGTTAGCTTTTAGCTTCAGAAACTTTCCACCGGGAAAGGAAAGGAATCCAACTCTATCCGATTTGTGCATTTGGTGTAGTTTTACTAAGTGGCTGAATTCTCCTGATATTTTTTTCATTCATTTAAGGAGAGCGCCCAAAATATTCTTAAATTGAATGTTATCTAAACAGGATCTGGCGTGGAATTTGACTTCAATTCAATTTCAATTCAATAAATATCTAACATTTATTCACAATAGAAGAGTAATAAAATCTAAGGAGCAGTAAAAAAGCTGTTTTTTATATATATATATATATATATATATATATATATATAGAGCTGTTCTTAACAACATTTCTTTTTGTTTACATTTGTGTCTACAAAATGACAAAATAAATCTAAGTCTAAGAAATATCTATATAGATATAGATATATAGAGATAGATATATGTGAGGATGTACTGTATATACCCGCATGATTCTTTTCTTCCTTAGGCACCTTCTTCTTCTGAGCTGATGTAACGAGTACATTTCTCCACTGTGAGATCAATAAAGTCAATTAATTAATCAGGTTTAAATGGATGAGCTCTTCCTAAATGTTTCACTCATCAGGACTCAGTACAGGTGTTACCTTCTATGAAATTAATTTGCATAACTTTTTATAATTCTTACCTTTTAGTCACTGGAGGTAGAACAAACTAATTGAACATTCCGTTCCTTGTTTCATGTTAATCCTGTTGGGGTGAGGTTATGATCAAATGTTTCTTGTGTTTCGGTTTGTCTGAAGGCCCGGCTGTATTTTCTGATCCAGCTTTTAAAGAGAAAGCTGTTTCCAGGTTCAGGTTTGGTGATGTGTAGCTGCAGGTCCCTCCTGATGTTCATGCTGATCGCATCCTATCAGAACCGAATAGTAACTGTAAGTTTCCCTGATGGAGAAACCTGAAGAAGTAAAGAGGCTTCTGATGTTCGCTCTCATCATCTTTGCTGACCAGCTTTATGAAAACTCTAGTCCCTGACTGCAGCAGAATCATGGTCCCGGCCACAGAACATTTAAGAAACTCTGCAACCAGAGGCAGATCTCAATCTTGAAGATCAACCAATAAAAGTTTTTAAAGCCTGATTATTCTAATCCCGGATCTGTTGAATCTCATTTTGCTTTTTCTTCCTCCATTAAAAATTACAATGAAAAAAATGTTCCAATTTACTTCAAATAAGAAAAATAGGGAATGTTAAAAGAAAGCTCTGTGTTATGAAATCATAAAAATCGGCTGTACATGTTGCGGATCGTTTAGACCGATGCCAAAAATATGGGAGTATTGGCATCGTTTGTAAAAACCTGCATCAGTTGATCTCTACGCAGCAGCTTCACTTACGTCGGCGTGCCCCAGGCCAGCTGTGGCTACAGTGTAGCTTGTCACCATCTGTAAATGTGTGCGTGGATGTCTGAATGGAGTGTAAAGAGCTTTATGGTTACAGCTATTCAAGTACAGGCTATTAACATTTATTAACAAACTTAGACTTAGACTTCTTTATTTGTCATTTTGTATGCACAGGGTGCATACAGAACGAAATTGCGTTACATACAGCTTATGAACGTTGCATTGATATTTCACAATGGCACGAGTTATAGAAAAATACAAAAAGTGCAGCAGTGGTCAAAGTGTGAACAGTGCAGAGGATAAGAGACAGTGTGCAAGTTGCAGTGGTTCAGTGCAAAATGGCATTTGTGCAAAAAATGCGTTATTGAAAAATACAATGAGATGAACAATTTAAAGGGCTAAAAGTTAAAAGTTCAGCAGCATTTGATGCCCGATAATGTGCAATAGGTGCAGAGTTCGGATTGTGGATCAAAGGTTCAACAGTCTGATGGCAGTGGGGAAGAAGCTGTTGCACAACCTGGTGGATCTGCAGCGGATGCTGCGGAACCTCTTTCCAGAGGGCAGCAGGGAGAACAGTCCATGGTGGGGGTGTGAGGGGTCTTTGATGATATTACGGGCTCGGGACACACAGCGCTGTGATGAAATGTCCTTAATGGAGGGAAGAGGAGCCCCAATGATTCCTTCCGCTGTCCTCACCACCCTCCTCACATTCTTCCAGTCAGAAGCTCTGCAGCCTCCACACCACAGAGAGAGACAGCTGGTCAGAACGCTCTCTATGGTGCTTCTGTAGAAGGTTGTGAGGATGGGCGGGGGCAGGCGGGCTCTCCTCATCCTCCGCAGAAAGTACAAGCGCTTCTGTGCCCTCTTCACTAGAGATGAAGTGTTTACAGTCCAGGTGAGGTTGTCCGTGATGTGCACCCCCAGGAACTTTGTGCTGCTGACCACCTCCACAGCTGAGCTGTTGATGAGCAGTGGAGCATGGTGGGGGCGGTTTTTCCTGAAGTCGACGATGATCTCCTTCGTCTTCTCCACGTTCAGGATCAGACTGTTTTCACTGCACCAGTCCACCAGCTGCTCCACCTCCTCTCTGTAGTCCCGGTCGTTGTCGTCCCTGATGAGGCCCACCACCGTGGTGTCGTCCGCAAACTTCACGATGTGATTGGTGGTGAACCTGGGGACGCAGTCATATGTCATCAGGGTGAACAGCAGGGGGCTCAGGACGCAGCCCTGAGGGGAGCCCGTGCTGAGGGTGATGACACGTCAACAATGGTTTCTAAGAGGAGGATGCTGCGATTCCGGCTCTTTAAGTAATCTGAAGACATGGCTGCTGATGCACTAATGAATGCATGCACTTATCAGATTAAACTGATTTGAGGAGGGGAAAGGCTTATATGGGCTGTCCGATGTTGGTCTATCTTTGCTGCGACCAATCCAGCATCTCTGGGATGTTCTAAGCTAACACGTCTGATCCATTAAGGCTACATCTTAGGATGTTTATCCTTCTCCACGCTGGAGAAACTATTAAAAACTATTAAAGCAAAAACAAGAGAGAGCTAGATATGAAAAAGAAATTAAATAAAATGGTTTATCTGTATGGGGAAGAGGTTATCACCAGATTTGATTTAAAATGACTGAAAATAGTCTTTGGTTCAGGGTTGACCAGATGTCACAAAAGAGATCCTTGACATTTTAGTTTTTTTTTTTTTTTATCTCTGTTGAGCAGAACCTGCAGCTGGTGATCATTGAAAAACTTCTTAGTCAAACATTTCTTAAACTCCAGCAGGACTCTGAGCCTTAATGAGACACATTTTAGTTGATCTTCATCTATAATCTGCTGCAGGTGCTGCTTTGAGTGTTTCTTTAGGTAACTGAAACATTCGGTTTGGTTTAGAGCAGCTATCTAATATTTTGGATCGTCATAGCTTGACAGAATTGGAAAATAAGATTTAAATTTTTTTTTTTTTTTTTTTGTCATTGAAGATAAAAACTTGAAATCACAGCATTGTTTTTTTTGTTTTTTTATTAGCATAAAGTCCTCGTCGTTCCAAACAAGGAAGCCGTTCCAGATTTGATTAAATGATCTTTCCAGTGATGATCCATAGCTCATTATCAGAGAAATATATCCAACCTGTTGGTTCAGTTTGCCGTTTCGCTTTGATGGGAAACTGGAGACTGAAATCAAGGTTCCTGAAGCAATGAGACCAAAAGTGACTGTTTGTCCTCCTTTCTGTTTTAGTGTGCGTCACCTTCCTGGGAAAGTTCTACGAGTCGGTGAAGGAATCCAACTTGAACAGCGCAGATATTGAGAAGGCGCTGCTGAAGAGCTGCAAAGATAACAAAGGAAAAGAGAACAGATTTGTGAGTAAATCAATAATCTGCTCCTCCTGTGGTTTTCAGTTCTGATAAACGGATTCATTCATCCGTAGATTTTGAACTGGGCTCCATATTTCTGCCACCTTTTGATGCTTTTTATAGAGGAAATGTGTTTATATATTTGCTGTAATTTTCCAGCCCCCTGCTTTGAATGGAAACCAAGAGAAACAGCTGAGGTTTCTGTAAAACCCTGAAATTATTGGCTTTATACTGCAGATGTTATAGACACATAATGTAACTAAAGGACAGATCAGTGATGCTGCTGAGTTCTGGTTCTGTCAGTCACTTCTGCCTGATTACAGAAAAAAAAAACATTGTTCTGAGTCTCTGAACCTGGTTCTGTTGCTTCATGCGGATCTAAAAGGTGAGGAGCTGGAGGGGAATCCTAAATGATGGTCAACCTCCTCTATCATAGCCGTAGGTAGGGCTTTGCGGCTGTAGCTTAGAAATCTAATCTCCAAGTTTAATTTTCTGAAATGTAAATCTTCATCTTAAAGGTATAGAGGACGATCTTTTATTTCCAGGTGGATCGTCTGAGAGGTCCTCCTAATTGTTGCTAATTAGTCTGGTGATATCCATCCGTCCTCCATGTTCGTCCATTTAGCTATCTTTTTCTAAGCATGCACACTTTCAGGCGTAGATCTGTGGTGAGCTACGGTTTCAGACATTGGAGCTCACCTTTCTCACAGCAGTTCTTTGAAATTGGCCGAAGGTTGTAAGAGAAAAAAGTGTACGAAGTGTAGAAGAAGAGAAATGCCTCAGAAGAGGCAGATATATCCCAGAATGCTTTGCGCTGAGAGCTCTCCTCGCAAAACATTACGGGATTTGCTGTCACAGCGGCCCACTAGAATGGTGCAGGCACGGTGGAGGAGGAGTTGCGTGACAAACAGGGAGCAGAAAGCTAGTGATTATCTGTCCGAACGGTAAGAGTCCACTATATAGTCCCTGCTCTATATAGTGATTGAGGGATTCTAGGGGTTAGAACTGACGTTCAGACACCGTAAGCTTGTATGAGCTATGAGAACAGCAACTATTAAATGGAGCGTGCACGAGGAGAAACCTCTCGCACACTTTTAATAGGCAGTGGTTATGCATATGCTTTTTTTTTTTTTTTTGAGGAGAGGCCAGGTCTTTTAAAAATTTGCAAAAAATTCTCCACAACACCTTTTAAGTTTCATAAAATTACAAATGACATTTATTGCTTCCAAAAACGATCTGATCTGATTTCAACCCTCCTCTCTGGGAGGTAACCGTTATTTACAGCATGACCAAATAAAATCTAAACTAAATGTTGGCAGCTGGTTGTAGCACACAGTGAGCAATGAGTTCTAAGTACACATCTAAGACAAGTGATGAACTAATGTCACTTTGAGCTATGGAAGCTCAGGGAATCGACTGGTGAAATAAATTAGTTGAGAAATTTAACTGCCTTAAACAAAAAAAAATAAGTGAATCGATAATCAATTAATCACCCATATGGATCCATTTAACCGAGCAAGAAATAGAACAGATTTAGTTTTCTTATGTGGAGTTTCCCAAAGAATGTTTCCAAGCCCTGCTGGCCAGGATTTATTTAGAGCCTCTGAGGTAGGGATGGGAATCGAAAACCGGTTCCTGTTAAGAACCGGTTCCGTATTTTCCGATTCCATGGCATCGTTTGGCAGCTCGCTGAACGATTCTTTTTTCGATTCCCGCAGCACCAGAGCCTAGAGCGCCGGCTCTGGGGAGCACGACTTGCGTCACGTTTTTTACGTAAGTTACGCAAGTTACGCAAGTTGGAAGAACTATTCGAGGAGGAAGACAACGAGCTGCGGTCACTTTGTGAATCAAAGCCCCGTCTTTCCTTAGCCCAGAGGATAGATCAGGAAATCCAGCTCTGTAAAAGCTTGCCCTCCATCCCCTGCAGGGATAGCGCCACACTGTGGTGGTGGAACAAGCAAGATACGCTGCCCTTGCTATCTGGACTGGCTGAAAACTACCTCTGTGTGCAGGCTTCCTCCACCCCATCTGAGAGGGTATTTTCCACGGCTGGAGACACCATACGCGCTGAAAGATCCCGTATCCTTCCAGAAAAAGCAGATATGCTCATCTTTCTGCAAAAGAATTGTTAATTTTCCCTCACTGCAAAAACGATCTGAAATTAAGTAAAAATATCTTAAATCAAGTGTATTTACCCTTAATTTGAGCAGGTAAATAAGATAGTTTGCCAATGGAATGAGTATTTTTACATTTAAAATAAGATAATTAGATAATATGCACTTGAAATAAGACAATGCAATAGTTTTTTTCTTATTTCAAATGTAAATTGTCTTGTTCCATTGGCAAAATGTCTCACTTACTTACTCAATTCAAGAAAAAATGAACTTATTTTAAGAACAAATGACTTATTTAGATTTACATTTTTTGCAGTGCTACTACTGTTTTATAATTAGTATTTTTTGTTATTTAAAATAGGTTATTATCCCATCATTTGTTATTAGACATTGTTGGTTATTAAGTTTGTTCTTGTATTCATTTTTCATTTAAACACAGATGTTACTCCAGTTTCACATTTCCTGTGGACATCTTGATCTTGTTGAGTTTGTAAGATTGTGCAATAGTTAAGTAAACAAAGTTGATTCTGATAATCAAACTGTTTGTTCTCCTTTTTCCCCCAAATTGGAATCGAAAAAAGAATCGATAAAGAATCGAATCGTTTCATAGAATCGAAAAGGGAATCGGAATCGTGAAAATATTTTCAATTCCCAACCCTACTCTGAGGCCCCGTCCACACGAAGTCAAACCCTGGCCTAAACGCACAAATTTTTCACCAAACCAGCCTCTCATCCACACGAAGCCGGCGTTTCGGGGGTCTGTAAACGATCTTTTTTTTTATTCAGCCTTCAGAGTGGGAAGATTTTGAAACGCCGTTTTCGCGTTTCCATCTTTACGCTCTAACCGCATTTTTTTTCTTACACGCATGCGTCATAGCGTCGCCTCTAAACACGCATGCGCGACACAGTATCACAACAACAATGGCGCCGTACTGTGTTCAATGGTTGCTGCTAATGCTACTCACCCTGCTGTCGGGCTTACAACAGAATCTTCTTCTTCTGGAATATCTCCAGGAAGAACAGAGCAATATCGACCACATAGTTCAGCACCTGAATTTGACTGAACCACGAAAATGGACCCGCAGGGCAACCATGTATAAATATTAGTGCGCATGCCCAACATTTCGTCGCCTATTTTTGCTTTGGCACCACAGCGCCACTTACAGGCCTGGCATACATTTTGCAGCGTTTTCATGCATTCGTGCGGACGATCACATTTATTTTACGTCTCCGTCTTTACGACAAACGTTCTGGAAAATATTAGCGTTTTGTGTTCGTTTTGACTTCGCGTGGACGGGGCCTGACACAAACCTGTCTATGATGGCCGAGAGCGAAGTGAGTAAAATGGGATTAAACGGCGTCTCCGTCATCATTTCACTCGGATGAGCTGGAGCTTTTTTCATCCTTTAGAGATAAAAAGTGGAAGAGTCCCCGTGTTTCCAACCTCTGACCCATCTGCAGTCACTTTCCCTCCACCATCCGGGCATCTTTAGTTCCAGCAGCAACATATTCTCAACATATTATATTATATATATTATTTCCTATATTTGCTATTTTACATTTCATTAGCAATCTTAAGTAGCCGAAAGTAGAAAATATAAATCGTTCGGGTTTAGGACCAAAAGCCCAAAATCCGGACTCTGAGCGGCTCTGTTATCTGGCTGAGCACAAATTCACCCAGTGACCCCTCAGCTGTTCAAGAACATTAACCTTTATCTAAACTTTTCTGTCTCCTCCATGTGTCCAGTGTTACTACATCGGAGCAACGAGTGATGCAGCCACCAAGATGATAAACGAGGTGTCCAAACCCCTCAGCTACCACGTCCCAGTGGAGAAGATCTGTGAGAAGCTCAAGAAGAAGGACAGTCAGATCTGTGAGCTGCGATACGGTAAGAAAGCAAACCGGCGTGGGGAAAGTCTGAGACGGCTGGGCTCCGCTGGCGTTCCAAAACATTTTCCTCTTTCTGTCTCGCCTGCAGACAAACAGCTGGACCTGACCACAGTGGACCTGAAGAAGCTCAAAGTCAAGGACCTGAAGAAGATCCTGGAAGAGTGGGACGAGTCCTGCAAAGGCTGCGCCGAAAAGTCCGACTTCATCCGCAAAATAACCGAGCTCATGCCGAAGTACGCGCCTGCAGCCGCCAAGGCACGGACAGATCTGTAAGGACACGGCGGCGGACTCTGCACAGACTGGAAAAATCCTGTGAGGAGGAAGAACGGGAGTTTTGTCATGTCTTATTCTGGTGTGCACTCATGTGCTAAACTGCACAGCAGGCTGAGGGTTTCTACTGTACTGTAAAATAAAGCTGGCAGCAGGTGCAGCATCCCTGCTCCTTCGTTCAAATCATTTCACAATAAACATCTAAAGCTGCGTCCCAAAATGTCCCCGACCAGCAGAACGCCAGGCTGCTGAGGAGTAATCAGTCAGCAAAACCAAAATAATAAACTTTTAGAGTTTAGGATGGAGTCAATTCAGCTAAGAAATGGCCTTAAACAAATAATCCAGACAGAGGTGAGATTTCTCCTGTTACCCAGCTGCTCAGCGGCTCCCTCTCTCAAAGATTTACAGCATTGCAGCCCAATTTGAAACCCCTTGGCTGCTCTGCTCCACACCTGATTTAAAGAAAACTTTGTCTCTTCTTTTATCAGAACGAGTTAGACTGTTTAACTCTGTTTCTGTTCCTGTTTACGTAACGAGTCACAATCCAGTCACTCTCTGTTTTCTTCCATTTCATCCGAGTCGCTCTCTTTTTAAGAACGGTTCCTGGATTAAAACCAGTATCACTGCCAATGTCACAAAATCCCAGAATCTTTCTTTTGTTTTTAAAGGTCAAAACTAAAATAAACGGACAGGAAGCGATGAAAACAAAAAGTGACGCTTATAGTCTCAATCCCAAACCTGACCCTGAGCTCCAACCCTCCATTCTAGCATTCCCACGGAGGGTCCGCCACACAGAACCGTCCCAAACCACCTAGTGGGTCGGGCGGGTGGAGCGTTCAGCGCTTAAATAGCGAGTCTGCATCAATCCATCCTCGTTGGTACCCCCTCATCTGAGTGTGACTACTGGGAGGGAAACTGGTAGTTAGGGGTTAGTGCTTAGAAGGCGGTTTGGAATTTGGCCTTAAACCCTCAGATGGTTCTCCTAAGTGGTTCCATTAGATCCCAGTTTGAAATTGACCTGACCCAGGTACAGGTGTGAGCCTGGATCAACCGAGGACGGATCCTATCCTATCCCGTCCGTAAAGGACAAGAAACAAACCTGAGGATAAAACTAGAGACCTAGGATTGGATTTAGAGGGAATTATATTTACAGTTTTTTCTTCGACCCGACTTTTAAGATGAAATTCTTTGACGTTTGATCATATTTTGGTTCATCTTCTGTATTTATTAAAGGTTTTTCCAAACTTTTAGTTTGTTTTGGACTTTGTTAATAAAGAACACACTGGGAAAAACGATCTAGAAATAAGTATAAAATTAATAAGTGTATTTACCCTTAATTTGAGCAGGTAAATGGGATAATTTGCCAATGGAATGAGTATTTTTATTCTTAAAATAAGATAATTAGATAATATGCACTTCAAATAAGACAATGCAATTGTGTTTTCTTATTTTAAGTGTAAATTGTCTTGTTCCATTGGCAAAATGTATATTTTACCTCCTCAATCCAAAAAGAAATTAACTTACTCTAAGAAAAAATGACTTCTCTAGATTTAGATTTTTTCCAGTGCATCCAGCTCTGCTCTCAGAACCTCAGATGACTTTATGTTAAATCTGGACCTGATTGATGTTCTGTGATGTTTGCAGTTGAAACTTGCTTTTTTAGGAACATATATGTGAACCAATGCCGAGTCCTTCATGGAACTTTTCCTTTAAAAAAAACCAAAGCTTAAGGAATAAATTTTTCAGTTACTGCTATAATTTATTCCACAAATATTTGAAGGTCAAACAAACCAGTATTGGGAAAATTTAGTAAACGCACTGCTGTAAAATAATGCACGCATTTATGCTTTGGTTTATTTAGAATTTTTCTCTACAGCACATTCCACCTTCCATCGTTCCCTCTCCATACAAGTAAGGCCGGTCTGGAAAAGCATGGTATTAAAGAATCCACTGCTAAAATCTGTTTACAGCCTAAACAAAATCAGTTTATTTGCACTGCAAATTTCAAAGAAGAGTTGAAATGAACATCTCATCCTTTTCATCTCCAATCCTTATTGGTGAAAAGTCAGACTATATCCTGCATCTTCCTCAGCGAGGCCTTTAGAATGTGGTTTTCCTACTTTGATCCAAAAAAAATTAAAAGCACTGATTGTTCCTGGAAACATGATACTGAAGGCGGCATATGTTGCTCTAAAACCTCTGCTGGACCTTTATTCAAGAACTCTGCCATCTCAGAGGAGGAACTTTGCTTTGCTCATGCCAGACCTTATCTTTATACATCCTGGGATCAATTAACATTGGTTGATGGCTGCTTGCTTCTTTTGTCTTGTTTCAGTAATAAACTTATGGGTGAGGTTTACACTCCCACAGTGTGATGGTTCATCTCAGCCAACATAAGCTGACTTCACCTGGATGACTGACATCAGACTTTTTAATTTAGTTAATCATGATTTCATTCCTAGGGTACATTGACCTAGGAATGAAATACATACAACATACATAATAAAATGAGTAAATGTATCATTAAATACATAGACATCACAATTATCTAATGGTTCAGATATACTATAAAAATTATAAAATGATCTAGAAATTTATCTATATATACAGTATATTCATGTCAAGGATTTAAAAACAAATTAACTGGCATTTAGCGACCTGTTGACACTTTCAAAAGTCAAAGATTTATTATAACTACTTCAGTATATTAGCCTTTCCAGAGTTGATATCTAAGGGAGTGCCCATTTTGGGTCTATTCCTTTTGATTATAGATTTCATGACCATTTCAGTCAGAGTGAAATAACTTTTTCTATATCAGAACTCTGCAACATTTTGGATCAGCTGCTGGCTTTTAACTTCTGGACTTCCTGATAGCAAAGAATTGTAACTGTAGCATATAGCTGAGAAAATAAATGCCTGCTCCATGATGCAGAGCTGTCTGAGAGATCAAAGACCACAAGTGTCCAGTTTAGGCTTGCAAGTTAAAATTCATTTTGTGGTCCCCCCCTTTTATTTTATTTTTTTTTTTACAATATTGTCCTCTGCAGAGAGAGACATATTTTTAACTTCGACTTAAAATCCTTTAACGAACAATCTCCAGAAAAAGGAATAAAAAAAACAACTGTCAAAGTTTAAATGTTTTAAAGGATCTTGAGAAACAAAAACCCTTAAGGTATTTATAGACACGGTTTTGCAGGATGTTCTACTGATTTAATAAATGAATTATTTCTGTACAGAATAATAATGTTTTTTTTGTTTTTTTTTAAATAAACTTTATTATTTACCATACACAACAATACAAAACTGCATTGTGAACATATCACAAAACAACAAAAACATATGCCAGGGGGGACATTAACAGAGAACAATAAAAGTATAATAAGAAATGATAAAATACTCTTGTTTAAAGAAAAACAGTACCAAAGGTGACAAAAATACCAGATGCCACAGTGAATCAACACAATAAATTATCTAAAATTCCAATTTGATTGCAAGCCAATAAAGTTGTTTTTGCTATTTTGTTTGTGGGCGGTCGAGTTGTAAATATATAATGTTGAAATTCAATCAGAAAAACTAAAAAGTCCCGTTTTTTCTCAACAGAATAATGTTCTGAAACAAATAGTGCAACGTCATGACGTCATTCGCGTGTGCGTCACCGCGCCCTCCGTCCTCCTCAGGGAACGCGCACATTCCTATTGTCCAAGATGGCGGCCTTATTGCAGCTACTGTGATGCTGAAATGTTTAGCATCATTTTTAACCTTATTCATCGTAAATGTGCCAAAAATCAGCGGCCGTCCTGGAAGCGCGTCTCTCCGTGAAGCCGTCCGCTGCCGCCTCGTCTCCACGAACCCTCCCGGAACCAGCTCCAATCGCCGAATTCCCGCTGCAGGCACGGAAAAGTTTGGGCTCCATCCTCCGGTGAAAGATGAAAAGGCAGGCCGGGAGAGAGAGCAGTCCGTCCCGGGCTGTCGCTAAGCGGATACGGGAGAGAGAGCGGGAGAGCGTCCGCAGAGATGAGCTGCCGCCGCCGCCTCTGGCTCTTCTGCTGGCGGAGAGTCGGAGCTACCACCGCCGCAGCCGCAGCAGGGAGCGAGAGAAGCCGCGGCTCAGAGAGGAGCGGGCGGCCGCTCTGGAGCTCCACCACCGACACGAGCTCAGCCTTCTCGGCCGCCCGCCGCTTCGCGCCACCGACCCGCCCGCCGCCAGACCCGGGACTTTAGAGTACAAGACGCTGCTCATCAGTAACCTTGGCTCTCAGGTGTCGGACGAGGACGTGGAGGACGCGCTGTTCCACGAATTCAAAAAGTTCGGGGACGTCAGCGTGAAGCTCTCGCACACCCCGGAGCTCGGCCGGATCGCCTACGTCAATTTTCGCCACCCGGAGGACGCCAAGGAGGCCAGGCACGCCAAGTCCTCCAGGCTGGTTCTGGGTGAGCGGCAGCTGAAAATAGAGCCCATGTACGTGAGGAGGCGCAGTGTCACTCCGCCGGATGCGGGATATTTGCCGCTGCACGCGCCCTACCCCTATAGGCAGCGCTCCCTGTCCCCGCCCGGGCCGGCGGTGAGCAGCCTCCGGGAGCTGAGGGCCCGACAGTACGCCTTGGAGAGCCTGGCTCTGAGCAGGGACCGGGACCGGCTGTTGGATTATTATGGCATGCTGGATGAGAGGGGGCGGCCCTACGGCTTCCCGCCCATGCCGGTGGTGGAGGATTTAAAGCCCGAGGACGACCAGAGGGCCACCAGCAACCTCTTCATTGGGAACCTAGACGGGAACGTGACAGAGGTTGAGCTCAGGAGGGGGTTTGATAAGTATGGCATCATTGAGGACGTGGTGATTAAACGTCCAGCCCGTGGACAGGGTGGGGCATACGCCTTTGTGAAGTTTCAGAACCTGGACATGGCCCACCGGGCCAAGGTGGCGATGCAAGGCCGGCTGATCGGTGGGAACCCCATAAAGATCGGCTACGGCAAGGCGAACCCCACCACCAGGCTCTGGGTGGGCGGCCTGGGGCCCGGGAACTCGCTCGCCGCCCTGGCTCGGGAGTTTGACCGCTTTGGTAGCATCAGGAACATCGACTATGTGAAAGGAGACAACTTTGCTTACATCCAGTATGAAAGCTTAGACGCTGCTCAGGCTGCCTGTACCCAGATGAGGGGCTTTCCTTTGGGGGGCCCGGAGCACCGTCTCAGGGTGGACTTTGCTAAAGTTGAGGAGAGCCCCTCCCGCCCGTTTCCTCCTGGTTACCAGCCTCCCGTTGCTCTCTCCTCCCACTTTGACCTTCTAGGGGAGGCTTACAGTCGCCATCGCAGCCTGGAGCGAGAGCTCAGGGTGGGCAGGGAGCGCTCTTCCCCCTCCCACAGCCTCCTCTCCCTTAGGGAGAGAGAGAGGGGCCTGCTGGAGAGAGACTTTCCCAGCAGCCCCACGCGAAGCCTGGAGAGGAGGCCCGGGGGGGTCGAGGCGTTCGGGAGGAGTGGGCGAACGGCGAGGAGCCGCAGCAGGAGCAGGGAGCGCTGGCTGAAGGAGCGGGAGGAGAGGAGGAGGAAGAGCAGGAGTCTGTCTGCGGAGAGGCCGGCGGAGGAGAAGGAGAGGGGGAGAGCCAGGGTGCGTGGTCCAGGGGGGGTTCTCTCCCCCGATGCAAGCCCCGACCGAGCCCGGGTCCGAGCCCCTGACTCGACCACAGAGCCCAGAGACCACTCCCCCGACAGCGGCGCAGGACGACACTCTGCCACCAACGAAGACGAGCCGTCAGCCAGCCGCCACCACAGCAAGCGATCTTCCAGCGACCACCTGAACAACCACCACCACCGAACCAGCGAAGTGGTCGCCGCCGGCTCCCCCGCCGCCCAAACGGACACGCCCACCTCTCCCAGCACGCTGTCAGAGTTCGCTCAGAGCACGCTCTCCAGGCTGTGGCGTGGATTCTTCGCCCTGAAGAACAGCAGCTTCCCCACGGACCTGTTCCTGCTGGAGGGCGGCGTGGCGTACTTCCACACCGTGATGAAGGACAGCCTGAAGCTGCAGGTTCAGAACCAGCCCAGCCAGCTGAAGATCGCCCAGCGCCTGCGCATGGACCAGGCGCGGCTCGACGAGGTGATGCGCCGCATCAAGCTCGGCCGCCCCGACGGCTTCGCCATCCTTCTGGCCCTGCAGGGGCCTGTGGACCGCCAGCCCCCGGGGCTGGAGCCGGGGCTGCAGGTCCGTCTGCTCCGCCACCTGGTGACCTACCTGCGCAACAAAGAGGCCGCCGGCGTTGTGAGTCTGCCTGCCGCAAAGGAAAGCGGTCCGGGCGCCATGCTGTACGCCTTCCCTCCAGGGGAGTTCTCACAGCAGTTCCTGCAGGCGGCCAAGAGGACTGTGGGTAGTCTGGATGAGGAGCACATGGTGATCGTCATCGTCAATGACACTAACTGATTCCAGGACGGCGTGTTTCAGACATTTCAGTGTTTGGTCCAGTTCAAAGAGGTTCCAGTCGGGTCACACTACATGTTTCAGTCCTTCTGCTCCTCAGTGTCGCCTTCATCCAGGAGGGTGAAAATAATCCAGGAGGAACTTTTAAGAAAACATAAAAACCCTCCTGATTTTCTACAGTAAGCTGTAAGATGTGACACTAAACCCAGAAGTGTTTCTCTGCTTGTTACTTTATCTGTTTTTAATCCATCCTGGATCACATTAGAGCAGGACGGTTCTATAAACTTGAATCTAATCTTTTAGCATTTTTTGTGTTTTGAATTGTCTGTTTTCCAGCCTGCCTCTGTGTGTCCTGGTGTTTTTAGCATTCCAGGCCCATCCTCCCCCCCATTGCATGCACCAGGAGATCAACCCCCAGCCTGTCTGTTAAAATGAAAACTTCTTTCAGGATTCCTGTTGAACGATCAGTTCGAGTCGTGCTTGTTTGGATTGTTCTTATTGTGCACATTTATACCCTCGGTTTTATCCCACGTGTTCTGGTTTTTCTTCCATGTTGTCATGAAGCAGGTCAGTGAACTGAACCACAAATCGAACCGTTTGTACAGACTAAGGGATGGGAAAACATTTGGACCCAAAATCTTCCAGTGAATTTCTTCAAATGGTCAAATTCATTTGATGAAACCAGTCAGAAATAAGCCGGTATTATAAAATAAGGATGAATGAGTAAATAATGAGATGTATTTTAAAAAGAGGAATATCTGAAGTGTTTTCTGTGTCATCTGAAAATTGACCATGTTGTTTCTGACCTGAAATAAAACCAGAGTTTTTGTTGCTGCAGCCTCAATATTTCTGCTTAAAGTTAAATCATCTCAGCCTGGATGAGACAATGGACAGAAATTAGGAATAGGAAACAAACTACAGCAAGTTTACAGCATAGAAGCAATAAAGGCTTCCATTCAAAACAGTTAAGTTATGAGCTTAAAAAGCAATATTTACAAAAGCAGCATATTATAAAACATTAAGGTATAAGAAAATTTTATGAATTATTTAAAGTTTAATGAAGAGAGAAGTTTGACTTTCTTTGCTTTATTTAGTCTGATAAAAGGACGACATATTTCAAAGTGTTCAAATAAAAAGGTTCTTTAATGTCAGGAAATGATTTTATCTGTTTACATTTTTGATAGGATATATGTATCATCAGCAAATCTATTGATGTCTGAGAATTTTGTATTAAATCATCAATGGGAGTCTAAGATAAACAAAGTAGCTTTTTTCTGTAGTTATTAAATGGATAATGTTTTAATCTTAATATGAAATATAATTTTAGTCAGACTTAATTTACATAAAATCAATCTCATCTGAGTTTTAAAAAAACATTCATTGCATCACAGCAGCAAACGGTTAATAGTTTAAGCAACTGCTTTAACATGAGAAAAAAATCAACAGATTTCTATGCTGAAATAAAGCAGATGGAATGGATCCTAAAACCTGATTTTTTTCATGGAAGAACATGCAGTATAACAACAAAAGTATTTGCTCATCTATTCAGATTTATGGAATCAGATGTTGAGATTACTTCCATCCCAGATGCGTATAAAATCGAGCACCTAGGCATGCAGACTGTTGTTAAAAACATTTGTGAAAGAATAGGTCGCTCTCAGGAGCTCAGTGAATCCCAGCATGGACCTGAAGCATGCTGCCACTGGACTCCAGAGCAGTGGAGACGCATTCTCTGGAGTGATGAATCACATTTCTCCATCTGGAAATCTGATGGACCAGCCTGTCTCCTTGAACCCCAGTCTGCCTCAGCAGATGGCCGCTCACACTGAGCCTGGTTCTGCTGGAGGTTTCTTCCTGTTAAAAGGGATTATTCCTCTCCACTGTCGCTACAAGCATGCTTAGTGTGAGGGATTGCTGTGGAGTCAATGCACTCAACTGGTTTTCCTTAGGTACTTACCTTACTTAAATCTCAATTAAGGCTATCTATACTTTACTTGAGTTATTTTTTTAACTTTTTACTTCTACTTATTACATTTTTTATTAGCAATTATCTACTTTTTATTCCTTACATTTTAAAATAGACTGGTGACATTTTAAGCTCATGTTCGTTATGGCCTGTTGGTATAAAAAAATTAATTAAAAATAATTTGCTTCATCCATAAAATTAATTTCTTTAAAACATTTACTTGAGTAAAAAGCTGAAGTTAATTTTAACTTCTAAAAAAGTGTAAACAGTAGGATTTATACTTCTACTTGAGTTATAAACATGAATACTTTTGACACCTCTGTTGAAAACATTGGAAATAAAGACTATTATTAAAATTTATAAGGAAATGAAGCAGTAATTTAGCCTTTTTAAGAAATCTGCTCTCAATACTTCTGAAAATTAAAGGCCTATATCCAAACTCTCAAAAATCTTAAAAAAGTGGTTTATAAACAACTAGAGAAATTTTTAGAAGAAAATAGTGTTTGAGGTTTTTCAAACTAGTTTTAAATCTTTACACTGAAACTGCTGCTTTTAGAGTTTTTATACAACCTGAGTTTTAGCTAAAAATTGAACTGAATGTTTTTCTCCACAGGCATGACTTATACCAGACCCAGATGGTTCATTGCAGTCCTGCCCTCTACTGGTCATATGAAGCATCAAGTTTGACAATTAAAAGACATAATCAGTGATCTTTAATAGTTTAATAATCAAAATACTCGAAACACAAATACTTCTTCTCAGGCTAAAGATGATTATTAGCACATCCATCTCCACAAAAAGTCATGTTTGATATAAACAGAATAAGTTAAAGGATCAGAAAATATTCGACAAAAGTAAATATGAATCATCAAAGTTCATGAATGAAAAACATTTTACATTAAAGTCAATATGCAAAAAGGTCTCATTTGTTGAAATTAAACATGCTGAGTCGTTTTATACTAAGATGAAAACCTCTCAGTTTTTCTGGATGTTTGGATCTCAGTTTGTTTCCATAAAACAACCAGATGATCAGATCAGATCAGATCATCTCCAGTTTCCTGTTTCAAACACTGAGTTTCAATCAGATCAATAAGGTTTCATTTGGACAGAGCTGCTGTTTGCTCACTGAGATCTTCATGGGTAAGATTTTTACTTTACCCAGAGTGTAGAAGTATGGAAACATCTTGTCGGTGAAGGTGTGTGTGAAGGTGTGTATGTGTGTGTTAGTGTCCAGATCAGAGAAGGACAGCTTTCCTCTGTCCCAGTCCAGATTCACTCTGATCCTCTGGAGCTTCTTCTGAACTGAGAGAAATTTGGGAAGAGATGGTGGAGACTCTGCTAAGTATTTACCTTCATGGAACCATATATACAACAATCCAGACTTTATGTCTCCCTTCCTCTGAACAGACTCTTCTAACACACCAAGCATCCAGCATTTACTGTCTCCAACGTCAACATCCCAGCTGTGGTTCCCTGAGTTAAAGCCCTCAGAACTCAGGACAGACCGGGGCCAAGACCCAAACCTCTCTGGATTATCAGGAAGCTTCTGTTTCTCTCCTTTAGTCCCGCTGGTCAGATCTTCAGACAGGATGAGTCTTGAACCAGCAGTGTTTGGGTCCAGGATGAGAGGAGTGTAGGACACCATGTTCTTCATGTTGCTCCAGATGTTGAAGGCCAGGTTGCCCAGATGTTTGGCCTGGTCTATCAGAGCTCCTGAGGGCAGCTGTGGATCCTCCAGCAGGGGGCAGCGCTGGACTCTTTCCACTGCAGCCTTGTAGTTGTGCAGGAATGAGACGTCTTCAGCTCTCAGCTCCTCCTCTGTGGCTCTGACTGTGTCTGAAAGAGCTGCTATCTCTCTGCTCAGAGCCTCCATCTTCTCCTTCATCATCCCTCTCTTCTGCTCCTCTTCCTCCCTCAGTGCAGCCAGCCTGGCCTCCTCTTCCTCTGCTAGAAACTGATGAAGCTTCTTAAACTGCTCCTTAATCAGCCTCTCTGTGTGTCGGGCCTGGACCTTCATGTGTTCTGCTGTCTGATCAAACTCCTCCTGAACTTTCTTTCTGAGCTCCAGCTTCTTCTTCAAAGCTTCCAGAGTTTCCTGAAGTTTCTTCTTGTGTTGCTGAGCAGCTTCATCGATGGGTCTGAATCTGTGCTCGGTGTGTTTTTCTGAATCTTTGCAGACGAGACACACTGGCTGCTGATGGTCCAGACAGAAGAGTCTGAGTTTCTCAGAGTGCAGACTGCAGAGATCCTCTGAAGCTCTCTGCTCTCTCTGCTGTAAGAAGGTCTCACACAGGTTCTTCAGAACCAGATTTAATGGTGGTTCATCCTTTGAAGATCTCCTCTTACAAACTGGACACTCTTTTACTGGTTTCTCTCTCCACCAGTTCTTCAGACACTTCTTACAGAAGCTGTGGCTACATGACAGAACAACTGGATCCTTAAAGACGTCCTGACAGACCGGACAGCAGAGATCCTCCTCTAACCTGGAAGCCATTTAGTCTCTGAGTGAAGCTGAAAACACAGAAGGTCCAGTCAGTCATGGCTCCCCTCCCTCCTCTACTAACTTCCCTCAAAGTGACTCTGAGTGGTGTTCTTGGTCCAACTCACCTTCAGTGTGTGGAGTGTGAGCAGCTTGAAGCAGCAGTGTTGGAGGTTTCCACTTTTCTCTCCTGCAGCTGGACTCACTCAGAGGAAGCTGCTAGTTTGGTCTGAAGGTGAATCTGATCGTCTGGGAGTCTTCTTCTTCTTCTTGTCGAGTTTTATGGCGGTTGGCAACAAACTGTTAGTAGCATTACCGCCACTTACTGGTATGGAGTGTGGTTCGTGATGGTTAAAATATTTATCCTGATACATTCTACCCTAACTTCTTCTAAACATACATTCACACATTCACACTTAAAAATATAAACATATTTGTGCACAGCTTTGTATATCAATTCTTCACTCACAAACACACTTACTATAATTAAATTCTATGGAATAATTTCGTTTTCTTTAGAAATCGAATAATTATTTGTATGTGTTTACTCCCTAAATTTTTCCTCAGTATATCTAATAAATTAACCTTCTCCTTAATGTCTTCAAACTCTCTCCTCATATATATATCTTCTCTTTTTTTCATATTTATGACATTCTAATATAACATGTTCTATGGTTTCATATTTATCACAGAAATCACATTTGCCCGTTTTATGTTTTTGTATTTTAAAAAGTGTATAATTAAGTCCTGTATGACCAAATCTTAACCTTGTTATCACTCTTTCCTCCTTTCTATTTCTTCTTCCATTTCTTCTTTCTCCTACCATCTTCTGAATTTTATAAAACCATCTTCCTGTTTTATTTTCATCCCACTTTTTTTGCCAAACTTCCATTAGTTTCTCTTTAATAATACTTTTTCCTTCTGATTTACTTATTTTAACTATAAACTAATAGAATGTTTAATTGCCCTTTTTGCCATTTTATCTGCCCTCTCGTTTCCTTCTACCCCAATATGTGCTGGAACCCACACAAATGTAACTATCAGCCCCATGTTTCGTATTCTGAACAGTGTATGATTTATTTCTAATAAAATGTCCATCCTACTATCTGTTTGGTTATTTTTTAAACTTAACAATGCAGAGCTTGAATCTGAACATATTATTGTTTTTAATGGTTTTATGTCTTCTACCCATTGTAACGCTAATAATATTGCCAACATTTCTCCTGTGTATACTGATAATCCATCTGTAATTCGTTTTCCTATTTTTATATTGAATTCTGGTACTACAAATGCTATTCCTAGTTTCTCAGTTATTTTTGATGCATCAGTATAAATTTGGATATATTGATAATAACTGTCTAAATGTAACTGTACTAAATTGATATCTACCGTGTACGATTTATCTTGTTTCTTTTCCATTAGTGACATATCTACTGTTGCTTCTGGTAGAATCCAAGGAGGTATAATTGATATTGGTGTTGTTTGACTCATTTCTAAACTATTCATTTTAAATTTTTTATTTTTATTTTCAATTGTCCATCCAAAACTCCTAATTTCTTTCTTTTCTTTTTCCCAGCATGGATTTAAAATGTCCAAAGTTGGGTGATCCCCATTATTTCCTTGTAAATTTAACCAGTAATTGATTTCTAATTTTGTTCTTCTTAAATCTAATGGCATTTCTCCCATTTCTATTTCTAATGCTGCTGTTGGTGTGGTTTTAAATGCTCCAGTACATAATCTTAGTGCCTGATGTTGGATAATGTCTAATTTGGTTAGATGTGTTTTAGCTGCTGAACCGTAAACTAAACAACCAAAGTCTATGTTGGATCTTATCATACTTGTGTAAATCTGTTTTAGTGATTTCCTATCTGCTCCCCAGTCACTGCCAGCCAAACATCTCAAAATATTCAAGATTTTATTACATTTATCAACAACTTTTTGTATATGTATATGCCATTTTAATTTTTCATCAAACCATAATCCTAAAAATTGTATACACTTTACCTGCTCTAACTCTTGTTTATATAATTTTAATTTTATTTCCTTGTTTATTTTTTTCTGAGTAAATAACATTACTTTTGTTTTATCAACTGAGAACTTAAATCCCCATTGCAACGCCCATTTCTCTATTTCAATAATAACCTTTTGTAATTTTTTAACAATACAATCAATATTTTTCCCTCGTTTCCAAACAGCTCCATCATCTGCAAATAGTGAACACCCCATGTCTTTTTCAATATCTTTAAATACGTCATTTATCATAATTGAGAACAATAGTGGACTTATAATACTCCCCTGTGGAGTTCCATTTTCTACTTTATATTTTCCTGAGGTAGTTTCTCCTATTCTAACTTGTATTTTCCTACCTGTTAAAAAGTCTTTAATCCATTTAAATATTCTCCCTTTAATACCAAACTTGTATAATTTAATTAATAATCCATCCACCCACATCCTGTCATATACCTTTTCTATATCAAAGAATACTGCCACTACACTTTCTTCATCCATCCGTGCTCCTCCAATTTCGCGCTCCAAACAGAGCGTTGGATCGCCAGTGCTCCTCCCCCCTCGAAAACCACTCCGATACCCCGACATACATCCTCCACCATTTAGACAATACACCAGTCCATTATTAATCATTCCTTCCACTATTTCACATAAACTAGATGTCAAGGCCACCGGTCGTCTGGGAGTCTCTCTGCAGGAATCAACAATAAAAAAAAAAATGCTTCCTGCTTTAGTTCAGGTGTGTCAGGTAAAGGGGCGGAGCTTAAACCTGTTCAACCTGCTGCTTCAACCATAACTGATGTGTTTCCCATGTGTGTCCAAAGTCCTGAATTCTACCTCTAGCTGCTATAAAACTCACTGATTAACAGGTTTTATTCTCTCTGCTCAGATCAGAACATAACCTGTAATAAAGACTCCAATAATCTGTCCTCAGTGCTGCAGTCGTTCAGCTCTGACTGAAATTTCTCTCCCAGATGTTCGTTCAGGAATAATCAGCTGACCTCCACAAAGTTCTCCTCTTCCTCCAGACCTGCTGCAACAACAACTCAGTCTTTGGAGCTAAATGTGGTTCTAATGTGATGCTTTTTCTTTCATTGACTCATACCGGGTCAGAACAGCATCACTTGTTAATCACTTCTCAGTCAGTGAAGCTGAGATGTTGTTATGAATGGAGCCAAATGGAAATAATCAGTATTGAGACGCTGAGAAGTTTCTTTGCTCAGATCTAAATTCTCCTGTTCTGACCTTTCAAAGGACTGCTCCATCATGGCTATGGAGAGCTGTTGGATTCAAAATTAAATAAATAAATAAATAAATAAATAAATAAATAAATAAATATTCAACTGAAATAAAACAGAAAAAATAATGTGAAAATAATTTTTTATGTATTGATTTATTATTATATATTCAAAGCTTTATTATTACATAATTTATTTAATGCATAATAGAGGATTATTCTGTAAACCTACTTTTGTTATGGTTCTTCCCATTTGTTGTGACTCTGAGTTTTCAGTTTTCTGTTATCAGTTGTTTTGTTTTTATTTTCCATAATATTCTAGCATTCTTTAGTTACTCTCTGTTGCCCCCTTGTGATTGTTTTCTTTCCCCTTGGATTCCCTCTTGCCAGTTCCACCCACACCTGCTCCTTATTCAGCTCATTAGTGCATCCTTTGTTTTGTTCTCCTTAAATACTCCACCTCTGCAGTCACTCAGTGCTGGACCCTGTTTTTTGTTTAGAACATGAAATCAGAAAAGGGCAAGTTAATAAGGAGAGTGTGGTGGCTGTCTTCTTCGACATAGAGAAAGCCTATGATATGATGTGGAAAGAAGGGTTTTTAATTAAATTAAGAAAAATGGGGGTTAGAGAATCAATGTTTAAAATAGATCTATACAAGTAAGAATAGGTCAACAATTGTCAGAAAAATATTTTTTTGAAAACGGAACACCTCAAGGAAGTATTGTGAGTCCTTTGTTTTTCTCTATTATGATTAATGATATGTTTGATAAGTTAGAGAGTGGGATGGGTTGTTCATTATTTGCTGATGATGGAGCAATCTGGAAGAGAGGTAAGAACTTGAAATTCATAGTTAAGAAATTACAAGAAGCAATTTATAGTATAGAAGAGTGGTCATATAATTGGGGTTTTAAAATTTCAATAGATAAGACAAATACTTTATTTTTCACTAGGAAGAAAGTATCTAGTGATTTAAAATTATATTTGTATAAACATGATTTAGAAAGAGTAAAGGAGTTTAGGTTTTTGGGTTTGTGGATGGATGAAAAACTGACCTGGAGTAGTCATATTCAAAAAGTAGTGGACAAGTGTAAGAGAGTTTTAAATGTTATGAGGTGTTTGGTGGGGAGAGAGTGGGGTGCTAAGAGGAAAGCGTTAAAATCAATATATACGGGTTTAATAAGATCTGTATTAGATTATGGCAGCCTGGCATTTGGATCAGCATCAGAAACACTTCTTAAAAAATTAGATATTATTCAGTTTCAAGCCTTGAGGTTGTGTACCTGAGCCATCAGAAAAACTCCAATCTCAGCTTTGTTAGTTGAAATGGGGGAAATTCCTCTTTACCTTAGAAGATTACAGTTAAGATGATCTTACTGGAGTTATTTAAAGGGTCATTATAAAAACCATCCATGTGAAGAAATTTTAAAACCTAGTTGGGAAAAAGGGAAAAAGACTTTAAAATCCTTTGGTTGGGAGATAGAAAGTGATGTTAAAAATGTTCAGTTATCATCCATAAAAATGAGTGATACAGTTCCTCTGTCACTGGTTCATCCGTCTCTATTTAATGAAATCATTGTGGACTTATTATTGTTGAAGAAGAGGGAAAAAGGAAATTTTTCAGAATCTTGCTCAGTCCAATCATATATAGAAAATAAATATTTTGGTTATGTTCAAGTGTATACAGATGCATCTAAAAGCCTAAGTAACAACAATGGGGTGTCATTTATCGTCCCAGAATTTAATATTAAAAAATGTAAGAGGATTTCTGATGACGTATCAGTGTTTACAGGGGAAATGATGGGAATTATTTTGGCTTTGAGTTGGATTGAAGAGGTTTGTCCTTTAAGAAGTTTAATTTGCTCTAATTCAAGCTCATTGTTATATTCAATTAAAAATAATCATTCCAATAGTAGACCAGACCTTCTATTGGAGATTCAGTTAATACTTTATAGAATTCAGGCCATGGGATTAATTGTCATTTTTACATGGGTTCCATCTCATATAGGAGTAATATGAAATGAATTGGCAGACAGATATGCAAAACAAGCTTAAAAAAACAGTTACATTGAGATACTGATTCCATTTAGTAAAGAGGAGATAAAATCTATTATAAAACAAAAGGTTAAGGAAAGATGGCAGAAGCAGTGGGAGGAGGAAAGCTTCAAAGGAAAGTTGGGGTAATAAGGGGAACAGGAAGAAGTAGAAAAGAAGATAATATCATATCCAGGTTACGTTTTGGTCATACAGGTTTAAACAGTACATTATTTATAATGGGAAGACATCCATCAGGAAATTGTGAATTTTGTTTTCAAGAAGAGACAGTAGAACATGTTTTGTTGTTATGTCTAAAGCACTCTGAGGAGAGAAGGAAATTACGACTTCTAAAGAATAAGTTACAGTTCAAAATATCAGATATGTTGGGATATTGCTCCTCTTCTGAATATTTACGTCATTTAATAAGTTTTCTTAAGAAAACTAACCTGATAGAAAGGATTTATTTATTTTATTTTATTTTTTAAGTTGCGTCTTGATCCACACTCCTTACCAGTAGATGGCGGTAATGCACACCAATAAGTTGCTTGTCAACCGCCATTAAAACAAGAAACAACAACAACAACACTGTGCTGGTTCCTTCGTATTTAAATAAGGGGGCAAAGGTTTATCTTTCAGGCAGTGTTGGTTAGGATTGACTGAATATATCTATTTTATTATTATCAATATTGTAAAAAATATAAAGTAGCTAGAAAATAGGGCACATTATAAAGCATCTAAAATCAATTCAACTTCACAAACAGAATAATTGAGTGATCTGTCAATGATAGGAGCAAATACAGTAAAATAGAATAGATATTAGGCAGCAATAAAGAAAGATAAAAACTATAGAAAAAAATAATAAAATAGTATAAGATAATCAAAGCTAATGTAACAATATTATCACAAAATTGTAATCTGACCAACAAAAAAATAAAACAAGTAACAAAACAGAACTAAAATAGAAGGACAATGTAACATTCAATCAAAACGTTCCAACAGAGATGATCATTTACTGCATGTTTAGATTTAACCAGTTTCACAGACTTAAAATATAAATTAAAATCATTTTTCCAATGACCAAAGGTTGGCTTTGTTTAAAGAAACCTAAATCTGTGAATAAAAAATGTTCCCATCAATATAAGAAAGTTTCCTAAATATTCCAGAGAACAGTTTTCACTTTCTAAACCAAATAATATAATAGTGTCAGATAGTGGAGACAGAACAATGTTCTTTAGGTCTAACCAGCTTTGGAAATCTGTTCAGAATTATTTGAAAATTGGTTAAAAAAAGAAAGAAGAAATGTTTCAAACTCTCAATGTTTATCAAAACAAAATTATATTCTATATCTAATTTTAATTCTGATTATAAAAACTCTTTACTTGGATATATTTTATTAATTATTTTAAATTGTATCTCTTCAACTTTTGGAGGCAGAAGGTTTGTTATATAGTTAGTTGTTCTTCAAGAAATCTTATCTGTTATAAATTTATTTGAAATGTAGTGTCTTCTAATTGAATTTATAAATATTCCTTTAAGAGGAAACTCCTCATCTGAATACCTTCAATCTGTAGTGAACTCAGTACTGGGGAAGTGTCAGAGTATAACAAATAATTTTTAACCCAAGAACTAAAAGAGCAAGGTATAGATTTAGAAATTTGCTTTTTTTTTGGCAGTTTATGTTATATTGGGCTTAAAAAACCAGCATGACCCAAAAAGTTTCACTCTGAATCGACCAAGTGATTAACAGACTAGATCCCTTTAATATACCGCTCTCTTTCAAATACTGACTTCACTACATATCTCTGGTTCCAAATTGTAATGTTGTTTGGAGTGAAGTTATATTTGTTAGTAATTAATTTCCAATAGATGAAGTGCAGAAAGTTTGACTGGCAGAGAGTTACAACTACAGTTTTAAGCAACTGCTTTAACATTTGAAAAAAAACATAATGTAAAACAAATTCACTTTCTGATGGCAGCTGGTGAAAAGCTGGATGAGATGTTAAGTTTCGTCAGATCAACAGAGATTTCTATGCTGAAATAAAGCGGATGGAACAGATCCTAAAACCTGATCTTTTCATGGAAGAACATGCAGTATATTGACAAAAGTATTTGCTCATCTATTCAAATTATTGGAATCAAATGTTCTCATCACTTCCATCCCACAGGCGTATAAATCAAGCACCTAGGCTTGCAGACTGTTTTTAAAAACATTTGTGAAAGAATAGGTCGCTCTCAGGGGATCAGTGAATCCCAGCATGGAACTTAGATAAAGCACGCTGCCACTGGACTCCAGAGCAGTGGAGACGCATTCTCTGGACTGATTAATCACATTTCTCCATCTGGAAGGAGCCTCCAGGGGCCAAAAAGTAGAAGGATTCTAGGGCTCCATGTCTGACAGTGGCCCCTAGTACAATTAATACAGACGGAATAATATGACACTCAGTGACAACATGACAATCACATATGTGATTTCTATTGTACTGGTAAATATTCATTTTATTTTGAAAACATGTCTCAATGCTTAGCTCCCCTCTCCATTTACCTAAATGGTTCAGTCCATCTGCTCCTCTTAGTGCAGACAGCTTTCACAGACAGCCAGTGGAGGTGCAGACAGCTAGTTCACTTTCCTCCCCATATTAGCTCATATTCATGAAGATAACTCTGGATTTACACTTTTTACTGTCGTTTTAGTTCATCAATGCAGGAAAACGTTGAGCAAACGGCTCCGCTGGAAAGGTTAAACATGTTTCTAACAGATAAGTGCAGCAGCCATATGTCAGCATCCTCTCCCCTTCCCACCTGCTCAAGTACCGTCCCAGCAAGGAGGTATTGAATGAATGGATGATGATGGAAAGAAAGCATTAAAGAGTAGAAAATTAAAGTTAGTGGTTAAAATAAAACCCCAATCAGCCAAAAACTAGTAGTAACGATCCTTTATATGTTGAAAGCCAGAGGTGTCAAGAAACAAAGTACAAATACTTTGTTACCTTACTAAAGTAGAAATATTGGATATCTATACTTTACTGGAGTTATTAATTTTAGACAGCTTTTTATTTCTACTCCTTACATTTTTAGCAATTATCTCTACTTTTTACTCCATAAATATTAAAAGTAGACTTGTTAGTTTTGTGTCATTTAGGCTCCTTTTCGTAACGGCCTGTTGATATTTAAAATAATTTGCTTCATCCAGACAATTAATTTCTTTTTGGACTCGTTGCTGCACCAACTTGTTGTTCCCCACAAACCAAAATAAAGCATTCTTCAAGATGATGTAAAGTTAAAATTGACACTGCTACTATTAGTTATGAAATGAAGAAACTAAAGTATAAGGAAGTTATCTTCCAGAATTGTAGAAAAATGTTCTTTCAATTGGTAGCGCAGTAACAAGTATAATGTTTAAAGCTTCTGTCCTTAACATTTTTACCTGCATTACTTTTATACTTTAAGTAGTTTTAAAAATGCTACTTTAAAACTTTTACATGAATATCAGAATGATTTATACTTCTACTTGAGTAATAAACATGAATACTTTTGACACCTCTGTTGAAAACATCGGAAATTAAAGAAAATGAAGCAGTAATTTAGCCTTTTATAGAAATCTGCTCTTGATCCTAATACGTCTAAAAATTAAAGGCCTATATCCAAACTCTCAACAATCTTTAAAAAATTGTTTAAAAACAACTAGAGATATTTTTTAGAAGAAAATAGTGTTTGAGGTTTTTCAAACTAGTTTTAAATCTTTACACTGAAACTGCTGCTTTTAGAGTTTTTATAAAACCTGAGTTTTAGCTAAAAATTGAACTGCATGTTTTTTCTCCACAGGCATGATTTATACCAGACCCAGATGGTTCATTGCAGTCCTGCCCTCTACTGGTCATATGAAGCATCAAGTTTGACAATTAAAAGACAAGCTTCTGTTCCTCTCCAAAAGTCCCACTAGTCAGATCTTCAGACAGGATTAGTTCTGGGTGAGCAGTGTTTGGGTCCAGGATGAGAGGAGTGTAGGACACCATGTTCTTCATGTTGCTCCAGATGTTGAAGGCCAGGTTGCCCAGATGTTTGGCCTGGTCTATCAGAGCTCCTGAGGGCAGCTGTGGATCCTCCAGCAGGGGGCAGCGCTGGACTCTTTCCACTGCAGCCTTGTAGTTGTGCAGGAATGAGACGTCTTCAGCTCTCAGCTCCTCCTCTGTGGCTCTGACTGTGTCTGAAAGAGCTGCTATCTCTCTGCTCAGAGCCTCCATCTTCTCCTTCATCATCCCTCTCTTCTGCTCCTCTTCCTCCCTCAGTGCAGCCAGCCTGGCCTCCTCTTCATCTGCTAGAAACTGATGAAGCTTCTTAAACTGCTCCTTAATCAGCCTCTCTGTGTGTCGGGCCTGGACCTTCATGTGTTTTGCTGTCTGATCAAACTCCTCTTGAACTTTCTTCCTGAGTTCCAGCTTCTTCTTCAAAGCTTCCAGAGTTTCCTGAAGTTTCTTCTTGTGTTGCTGAGCAGCTTCATCGATGGGTCTGAATCTGTGCTCGGTGTGTTTTTCTGAATCTTTGCAGACGAGACACACTGGCTGCTGATGGTCCAGACAGAAGAGTCTGAGTTTCTCAGAGTGCAGACTGCAGAGATCCTCTGAAGCTCTCTGCTCTCTCTGCTGTAAGAAGGTCTCACACAGGTTCTTCAGAGCCAGATTCAATGGTGGTTCATCCTTTGAAGATCTCCTCTTACAAACTGGACACTCTTTTACTGGTTTCTCTCTCCACCAGTTCTTCAGACACTCTTCACAGAAGCTGTGGCTACATGACAGAAGAACTGGATCCTTAAAGACGTCCTGACAGACCGGACAGCAGAGATCCTTCTCTAACCTGGAAGCCATTTAGTCTCTGAGTGAAGCTGAAAACACAGAAGGTCCAGTCAGTCATGGCTCCCCTCCCTCCTCTACTAACTTCCCTCAAAGTGACTCTGAGTGGTGTTCTTGGTCCAACTCACCTTCAGTGTGTGGAGTGTGAGCAGCTTGAAGCAGCAGTGTTGGAGGTTTCCACTTTTCTCTCCTGCAGCTGGACTCACTCAGAGGAAGCTGCTAGTTTGGTCTGAAGGTGAATCTGATCGTCTGGGAGTCTCTCTGCAGGAACCAACAATCACAAAATGCTTCCTGCTTCAGTTCAGGTGTGGCAGGTAAAGGGGCGGAGCTAAAACCTGTTAAACCTGCTGCTTCATGCATAACTGATTTCATTCCAAAGTCCTGAATTCAACCTTCAGCTGCTATAAAACTCACTGATGAACAAGTTTTATTTTTCTCTGCTCAGATCAGATCATAACATGTAATAAAGACTCCAATAATCTGTCCTCAGTGCTGCAGTCGTTCAGCTCTGACTGAAATTTCTCTCCCAGATGTTCGTTCAGGAATAATCAGCTGACCTCCACAAAGTTCTCCTCTTCCTCCAGACCTGCTGCAACAAAAACTCAGTCTCTGGAGCTAAATGTGGTTTTAATGTGATGCTTTTTGTTTCATTGACTTCTTTTTATCATTTGTTGCTAAATATAACAGAATCAAATGTTTTAATCTCATACCGGGTCAGAACAGCATCACTTGTTAATCACTTCACAGTCAGTGAAGCTGAGATGTTGTTATGAATGGAGCCAAATGGAAATAATCAGTATTGAGACGCTGAGAAGTTTCTTTGCTCAGATCTTAATTCTCCAGTTCTGACCTTTTCTATGCAGGTCCATCAGTACCTCATCGCCATGACAACAAAGGACTGCCCCATCGTGTCTACGGAGAGCCATTCCATTGAAAATCAAATAAATAAATATCCCCCTGAAATTATAAAAAATAAACATGTTAAATGATTTTTATGTATTAATTTATTATTATACATACATTATGTATTTATTCAAAGCTTTTTTATTACTTAATTTATTAATACGATAATAGAGTATTATTTTGTGACACTTATTTTGTAAACTTACTTTATGTATTCAGTGAATTATTTTTGTACTCAGTTTTTTATTTTTAAGCTCCTTTTATTTCATGTTCTTATATTCAAATAAGGAGGATGAGTTGTATCTGTCGGGAACCGCTGGTTAGGATTGTCTGAATACATCTTTTTTAATATTATAAATATTGTAAAAAAATATCAACATTCAACATGACAAACAGAATAATTCTGTGATCTGTCAAAGATAGGAGCAAATACAGTAAAATAGAAGAGACATTAGGCAGCCGTACATAAAGATAAAAACTATAAATAATAAAATAGTATAAGATACTAAAAGCTAATGTGACAATAACCATCACAAACTTGTAGCAACTGAGATGTGACCAACATAAAATAAAAACAAGTAACAAAACAGAACTAAAATAGAAGGACAATATTACATTCAATCAAAACGTTCCAACAGAGATTATCATTTACTGCATGTTTAGATTTAACCAGTTTCACAGACTTAGAATATAAATCGAAATCATTTTTCCAATGACCAAAGGTGGGCTTTGTTTAAAGAAACCTAAATCTGTGAATGAAAAATGTTCCCATCAATATAAGAAAGTTTCCTAAATATTCCAGAGAACAGTTTTCACTTTTTAAACCAAATAATAAAATAGTGTCAGATAGTGGAGACAGAACAATGTTCTTTAGGTCTAACCAGCTTTGGAAATCTGTTCAGAATTATATAAAATTAGGTTAAAAAAAAAGGATAAACGTTTCAAACTTTCAATGTTTCTCATACCAAATACACAATGTTCTATATCTAATTTGAATTTTTATGACAAAAATTCTTTAGTTGGATATATTTCATTCATTATTTTTTAATTGCGTCTCTTTCACTTTTAGAGGCAGATGGTTAGTTATATATTTAGTTCTTCTTTAGAAATCTGATCTGTTATTAATTTGTTTAAAATGTAGTGTCTTCTATTTTAATTTAGAAAATATTCTTTTAAGAGGAAACTCCTCAACATGTTATTTTTACATCTAATATCATAGATCTAATACCTTTAATCTGTAGTGAACTCAGTACTGGGAAAGTGTCAGAGTATAACAAATCATTTTTAACTAGAGAACTAAAAGATTAAGGTATAGATTTTAGAATTCATTTATTTTTTGGCAGTTTAGGTTATGTTGGGCTTAAAAACCACAATGATCCCAAAATTTTCGTTCTGAATTGATTAAGTGACTAACAGACCAGATAGATGCCTTTAACATGCAGCTCTCTTTCGAATACTGACTCCAGCACACCTTCCACATTGCTGTTTTCCTTTGCATACTGTTGCTATATAGCCAAATTTTCGGCATTTGAATGGCTATCTTTGTGACTGTGGCCAGTGGCTGCTAACCAACCAATGGGCAGAAGGTGACCCTCTAAGACACGCCCCCTCATTTGCATAATGAGGCAGAAATGCAGACAGAAATGTAAAAACCACAGGCAGAAATAAATAGCATTGAAGAAATAAATAGGGTAAAAAAAATACAAAGAAATAATAAACAGACAAAAATATTATGGCATGCACATAAATAAATACTTAAAGAAATAAGTAATAAATAAATTTGAAGATTAAAATGGACAATAAATAAATAAGGTAATTATTACAAAGGCAACAAAAAAAAGGGGCTAATTAAAAGAGATATATACATTTATGTCTCACTGTATAATTTAATTTCTATCTAAATTTATTTGTTTATTGTATTTTTGGGGGCAAATTAATTGTATGGTTCTTTATTTTTGGACCATTTATTTATTTCTGTATTTATTTTTAATTATGGCAGGATTGGTCCTCCATAAACGTTGAGCAAACGGCTCTGCTGGAAAGATTAAACATGTTTCTAACAGATAAGTGCAGAAGCCATATGTCAGCATCCTCTCCTCTTCCCACCTGCACAAGTACCGCCCAGCGAGGAGGTATTTAATGAATCGATGATGATGGAGAGAAAGCATTAAAGAGTAGAAAATGAAAGTTAAATTTGACACTGTTACCATTAGTTATAAAACTAAGAAACTAAAGCATTAGGAAGTTATCTTCCAGAATTGTAGAAAAATGTTCCTTTAATTGGTAGCGCAGTAATCAGTATAAGGTTTAAAGCTTCTGTCCTTAACATTTTTTCCTGCATTAGTTTTATACTTTAAGTAGTTTTTAAAATGCTACTTTAAAACTTTTACATGAATATCAAAATGAATTATACTTCTACTTGTGTAATAAACATGAATACTTTTGACATCTCTGTTGAAAACATCGGAAATAAAGATTATTATTAGAATTTATAAGAAAATGAAGCAGTAATTTAGCCTTTTTAAGAAATCTGCTCTTGATCACAATACTTCTGAAAATTAAAGGCCATTATCCAAACTCTTAAAAATCTTGAAAAAGTGGTTTGAAAAAAGGAGGTATTTTTAGAAGAAAATTGTGTTTGAGGTTTTTCAAACTCGTTTTAAATCTTTACACTGAAACTGCTGCTTTTAGAGTTTTTATACAACCTGAGTTTCAGCTAAAAATTGACTTTGACGTTTTTTCTCCACAGGCATGATTTATACCAGACCCAGATGGTTCATTGCAGTCCTGCCCTCTACTGGTCATATAAAGCATAAAGTTGGACAATTAAAAGACACAATCAGTGATCTTTAATAGTTTAATAATCAAAATACTTCAAATCAAAACATTTCTAAAGATGATTACAAATAGCTCTTCTCAGACTAAAGGTGATTATGAACACATCCATCTCCACAAAAAGTCATGTTTGATATAAACAGAACAAGTTAAAGGATCAGAAAATGTTTGACAAAAGTAAATATGAAGCATCAAAGGTCATGAATGAAAAACATTTTACATTAAAGTCAATATGCAAAAAGGTCTCATTTGTTGAAATTAAACACACTGAGTCATTTTATACTAAGATGAAAACCTCTCAGTTTTTCTGGATGTTTGGATCTCAGTTTGTTTCCATCAGCAGAGCTCTCCAGGGTCCTGATGTCTCCACTAACCTCACCTGTTCCCTGTTCATGATCAGCACACCTGGATCTGCTGTCAGAACCAAACTAAACTCCACATCATCCACTTCATGTCTTAGTTTGTAGCATCTGGACAGATTATGAAGCAGATCTGAAACTGACCTGAAAACAACCAGATGATCAGTCAGATCAGATCAGATCATCTCCAGTTTCCTGTTTCAAACACTGAGTTTCAATCAGATCAATAAGGTTTCATTTAGACTTTGTGTTCTTCATGCTGAGAACATCAGAGCTGCTGTTTGCTCACTGAGATCTTCATGGGTAAGATTTGTATTTTATCCCGAGTGTCGAAGTATGGAGACATCTTGTCAGTGAAGGTGCGTTTGAAGGTGTGTATGTGTGTGTTAGTGTCCAGATCAGAGAAGGACAGCTTTCCTCTGTCCCAGTCCAGATTCACTCTGATCCTCTTGAGCTTCTTCTGAACTGAGAGAAGTTTGGAAACAGATAATGGAGACCGTGTATAGTATTCACCTTCATGGAACCATATTACCAACCATCCAGACTCTATGTCTCCCTTCCTATGAACAGACTCTTCTAACACACCAAGCAACCAGCCTTCACTTTCTCCAACGTCAACATCCCAGCTGTGGTTCCCTGAGTTAAAGCCCTCAGAACTCTCAACAGAAGACAAAAACAAAATCCTCTCTGGATTATAAGGAAGCTTCTGTTTCTCTCCTTTAGTCCCGCTGGTCAGATCTTCAGACAGGATGAGTTCTGAACCAGCAGTGTTTGGGTCCAGGATGAGAGGAGTGTTGTTCTTCATGTTGCTCCAGATGTTGAAGGCCAGGTTGCCCAGATGTTTGGCCTGGTCTATCAGAGCTCTTGAGGGCAGCTGTGCATCCTCCAGCAGGGGGCAGCGCTGGACTCTTTCCACTCCTCTGTGGCTCTGACTGTGTCTGAAAGAACTGCTATCTCTCTGCTCAGAGCCTCCATCTTCTCCTTCATCATCCCTCTCTTCTGCTCCTCTTCCTCCCTCAGTGCAGCCAGCCTGGCCTCCTCTTCCTCTGCTAGAAACTGATGAAGCTTCTTAAACTGCTCCTTAATCAGCCTCTCTGTGTGTCGGGCCTGGACCTTCATATGTTCTGCTGTCTGATCAAACTTCTCTTGAACTTTCTTCCTGACCTCCAGCTTCTTCTTCAAAGGTTCCAGAGTTTCCTGAAGTTTCTTCTTGTGTTGCTGAGCAGCTTCATCGATGGGTCTGAATCTGTGCTCGGTGTGTTTTTCTGAATCTCTGCAGACGAGACACACTGGATGCTGATGGTCCAGACAGAAGAGTCTGAGTTTCTCAGAGTGCAGACTGCAGAGATCCTCTGAAGCTCTCTGCTCTCTCTGCTCTCACGTGGGCATTCAGTGCTGCAATGTCTATCATGTTGTAGAACACTGCTACTGGCCAGCGCCTTGTTGCTGCGGGGACAGTGTATTCCCGCCTCATCTGGTCCATGATATCGACGCCGCACTTTGTTGTGTTGTAGAGTGTGATGGTGTTTGGCTTCTTTTTGATGGTTTTCACTGTCTCAATCGTGCTGTGCATGCTGCTGAGAACATACACAGTCTTCTTCCGCTTGGGCGCATACACAGTCAGTGTGGCACCAGTGGATGAAAATACCTGGGTGGTAAATTCATTGCGGTGCATCTGTCGAGTTGACGGTGGGATTTCTTGGCGAATCCTGTTGACTGTGCCAAGGATGGTTGTGTTCCGGCTGAATAGGCGTTTTGCAAGTGACAGTGATGTAAAGAAATTGTCTGTGGTAACATTTCTGCCCTTGTCCAAGAATGGTTCCATCAGCCTCATGACTACACTCTCAGACACTCTCTCCCCACGAGGCCGAGTGGGGTCCTTGCCAAGATATGGGAGGATGTTGCAGACGTATTTGGTTTTCAAGTCACACGCCACCCAAAACTTGATACCAAACTTGTCTGGTTTAGTTGCAATGTACTGTAGGAAACAGCAGCGAGTCTTGCACGGGAAAAGTTGTTCGTCAATAGTGATGTGTTGACCAGGAATGTAGGATGTGATGCAGTTGGTGACAAACAATCCCTATATGTTTGAAATTGAAGCAAACCTATCAGTCTGTACTCGCTCGCTGCGGGTGTCTCTGTCATCAAAACGCAGGTGATGCATGATGTTTTGGAAACGGCCTCTTGACATGGTTTCGATGATGTGTGGGCTTCCCAGGTTTTTCGACCAACAGTCAGGCAGTGATGGCACCTTGAAGATTCCCCTCATGATGGTGATGGAAATAAATGCCATTAGTTCAGGTATGCCCATGAACCAATGCACATGCTCAGTTTGCTTCGCATGTTGAATTGTTAGTGGAGATTCACACGTCCAAAATGGAGGGAGTGATGTGGACATAGAGTTTGACGACACTGTCGTGAGTGATGAGGACTCAGATAACGATGCCTGTGTGGACAAAGAAAACCAGGAACCCACTGACTGCACAGCCAGGACATTGGACATTGAGCCCCAATCAAATTAACACATCAAGCCCCGTGACAGATATCGCTGGCAAAAAAAGGATTTCATCAGTCCCAATACTGATTTTTCTGCTCCAGCTCTCACAGATGATGCAACTGTCCTCCACACACCGCTGCAGTACTTTGAAAAGTTTGTCTCAGAAGACATGATTCAAGCTCTGGCAACCCATACAAATGAGTACAGCGTTCAAAGTAATGGAAGATCTGTGAACGCCACAATCAAGGAAATACAGAAAATGTTGGGCATGTACCTGAGGTTGGGCTTGGTCCAAATGGCTGGAACCCGTATGTATTGGGAGACAGATACGCAGAACTCCCCAGTTGCTGATGTGATGCCCCACAACAGATTCCAATCACTTTTGACAATATTACATTTTATGAACAATTCAACAGTGTCAGAGACTGAAAAGAGGGACAAGAGGGACTCTGGAAAAATTCAGACAATGGCTTGAGCTTTCAATCACTGCACTATGGAACTATTGATTACACTATGGAAATACTGACTTGAATTATGTCTCATTTCTTTTACTTCTATATCTCTATATTATATCATAAATGTATCTGTCAACACTCTTTCCTGGTCATGTTAATCTTGTCTGCCTCAACTGACCTAGTATGTTTTTTTGCACATTTTTTTGCAACTCATAGAATGTTCTTTGCACAATTATCTTTATTACTCTTACTTGTACATAACCATTTGCAAGGATGTACTAAATGATTGAGACATATACAAAAGCATTTGAAATTTGATGAAAGTTATGATAAATGCCATTCTGTTGTGAGGAACTGCAAATTAGTTTTGGGATTTGTCCATGTTTTGAGAATGACATCTCAATTTCAAGAAATGAGCCAAACCAAGGGAGAAAAACTGTACTGTAACACACTGTCCCTGTTTGTCTTGGCTGTTACCACTGTGAGGTGTGACCCCCTCACCCCTCACCCCACACACGGCCCATAACAGCCTCATTACCATGACAAAATGAGTGATTAGTGTATCCGGGAAAAGCCGCCGGGACAATTGACCCCTCCCTGGAAGTTCTAGGTAGGCGGAAAAATCCTGGTATTTCTAGTGTTAAGAAATCTGCTCTTGATCACAATACTTCTGAAAATTAAAGGCTTATATCCAAACTCTCAACAATCTTGAAAAAGTGGTTTAAAAACAACTAGAGGTATTTTTAGAAAAAAATTGTTTTTTAATGTTTTTCAAACTAGTTTTAAATCTTTACACTGAAACTGCTGCTTTTAGAGTTTTTATACCACCTGAGTTTGAGCTAAAAATAGAACCGCATGTTTTTTCTCCACAGACATGATTAATACCAGACCCAGATGGTTCATTGCAGTCCTGCCCTCTACTGGTCATATGAAGCATCAAGTTTGACAATTAAAAGACACAATCAGTGATCTTTAATAGTTTAATAATCAAAATACTTCAAATCAAAACATTTCTAAGGATGATTATAAATAGCTCTTTCAGACTAAAGATGATTATGAACACATCCATCTCCACAAAAAGTCATGCTTGATATAAACAGAACAAGTTAAAGGATCAGAAAATGTTTGACAAAAGTAAATATGAAGCATCAAAGGTCGAAGTCGTTTTATACTAAGATGGAAACCTCTCGGTTTTTTCTGGATGTTTGGATCTCAGTTTGTTTCCATCAGCAGAGCTCTCCAGGGTCCTGATGTCTCCACTAACCTCACCTGTTCCCTGTTCATGATCAGCACACCTGGATCTGCTGTCAGAACCAAACTAAACTCCACATCATCCACTTCATGTCTTAGTTTGTAGCATCTGGACAGATTATGAAGCAGATCTGAAACTGACCTGAAAACAACCAGATGATCAGTCAGATCAGATCAGATCATCTCCAGTTTCCAAAAACATGACTATTAAGGTAATTGGCTTCTCTAAATTCTCCTTAGGTGTGAGTGTGTATGTGAAGGTCCGTGAATGTCAGATCAATAAAGTTTCATTTGGACTTTGTGTTCTTCATGCTGAGAACATCAGAGCTGCTGTTTGCTCACTGAGATCTTCATGGGTAAGATTTTTACTTCACCCACAGTGTTGAAGTATGGAAACATCTTGTCAGTGAAGGTGTGTGTGAAGGTGTGTGTGTGTGTGTTAGTGTCCAGATAAGAGAAGGACAGCTTTCCTCTGTCCCAGTCCAGATTCACTCTGATCCTCTAGAGCTTCCTCTGAACTGAGAGATGTTTGGAAGGAGATGGTGGACACCGTGCATAGTATTTACCTTCTACGAACCATATAATCAAAAATCCAGACTAAGATTCCCTTCCTCTGGACAGACTCTTCTGACACACCAAGCTCCCAGACTTTACTGTCTTCAACATCAACATCCCAGCTGTGGTTCCCTGAGTTAAAGCCCTCAAAACTCAGGACAGACCAGGACAGAGTTCCAAACCTCTCTGGATTATCAGGAAGCTTCTGTTTCTCTCCTACAGTCCCACTGGTCAGATCTTCAGACAGGATGAGTTCTGAACCAGCAGTGTTTGGGTCCAGGATGAGAGGAGTGTAGGACACCATGTTCTTCATGTTGCTCCAGATGTTGAAGGCCAGGTTGCCCAGATGTTTGGCCTGGTCTATCAGAGCTCCTGAGGGCAGCTGTGGATCCTCCAGCAGGGGGCAGCGCTGGACTCTTTCCACTGCAGCCTTGTAGTTGTGCAGGAATGAGACGTCTTCAGCTCTCAGCTCCTCCTCTGTGGCTCTGACTGTGTCTGAAAGAGCTGCTATCTCTCTGCTCAGAGCCTCCTTCTTCTCCTTCATCATCCCTCTCTTCTGCTCCTCTTCCTCCCTCAGTGCATCCAGCCTGGCCTCCTCTTCCTCTGCTAGAAACTGATGAAGCTTCTTAAACTGCTCCTTAATCAGCCTCTCTGTGTGTCGGGCCTGGACCTTCATGTGTTCTGCTGTCTGATCAAACTCCTCTTGAACTTTCTTCCAGAGCTCCAGCTTCTTCTTCAAAGGTTCCAGAGTTTCCTGAAGTTTCTTCTTGTGTTGCTGAGCAGCTTCATCGATGGGTCTGAATCTGTGCTCGGTGTGTTTTTCTGAATCTTTGCAGACGAGACACACTGGCTGCTGATGGTCCAGACAGAAGAGTCTGAGTTTCTCAGAGTGCAGACTGCAGAGATCCTCTGAAGCTCTCTGCTCTCTCTGCTGTAAGAAGGTCTCACACAGGTTCTTCAGAACCAGATTTAATGGTGGTTCATCCTTTGAAGATCTCCTCTTACAAACTGGACACTCTTTTACTGGTTTCTCTCTCCACCAGTTCTTCAGACACTCCTTACAGAAGCTGTGGATACATGACAGAACAACTGGATCCTTAAAGACGTCCTGACAGACCGGACAGCAGAGATCCTCCTCTGCTCTGGAAGCCATTTAGTCTCTGAGTGAAGCTGAAAACACAGAAGGTCCAGTCAGTCATGGCTCCCCTCCCTCCTCTACTAACTTCCCTCAAAGTGACTCTGAGTGGTGTTCTTGGTCCAACTCACCTTCAGTGTGTGGAGTGTGAGCAGCTTGAAGCAGCAGTGTTGGAGGTTTCCACTTTTCTCTCCTGCAGCTGGACTCACTCAGAGGAAGCTGCTAGTTTGGTTTGAAGGTGAATCTGATCGTCTGTGAGTCTCTCTGCAGGAAGCAACAATCACAAATTGCTTCCTGCTACACACTGGCTGCTGATGGTCCAGACAGAAGAGTCTGAGTTTCTCAGAGTGCAGACTGCAGAGATCCTCTGAAGCTCTCTGCTCTCTCTACTGTAAGAAGGTCTCATACAGGTTCTTCAGAGCCAGACTTAATGGTTGTTCATCCCTGGAAGATCTCCTCTTGCAAACTGGACACTCTTTTCCTGGTTTCTCTCTCCACCAGTTCTTCAGACACTCCTTACAGAAGCTGTGGTTACAAGACAGAACAACTGGATCCTTAAATGTGATGCTTTTTTTTTCATTAACTTCTTTTTATCACTTCTTGCTAAATATAACAGAATCAAATGTTCAGAACAAAACATAACCTGTAATAAAGTCTCCAACAATCTGTCCTCAGTGCTGCAGTCGTTCAGCTCTGACTGAAATTTCTCTCCCAGATGTTCGTTCAGGAATAATCAGCTGACCTCCACAAAGTTCTCCTCTTCCTCCAGACCTGCTGCAACAACAACTCAGTCTTTGGAGCTAAATGTGGCTCTAATGTGATGCTTTTTGTTTCATTAACTTTTTATCACTTCTTGCTAAATATAACAGAATCAAATGTTTTAATCTCATTCTGGGTAATAATTCATTGATCTGTCAAATATAGGAGCAATTACATTAAAATAGAACAGACATTAGGCAGCAATAAAGAAATATAAAAAACTCTACAATAATAAAATAGTATAAGATACTAAAAGCTAATGTTACAATGACAACACAAATTTGTAGCAACTGAGATGTGACAAACATAAAATAAAAACAAGTAACAAAACAGAACTAAAATAGGACAACATTACATTAAATGAAAACGTTCCAACAGAGATGATCATTTACTGCATGTTTAGATTTAACCAGTTTCACAGACTTAGAATATAAATCTAAATCATTCTTCCAATGACCAAAGGTGGGCTTTGTTTAAAGAAACCTAAATCTGTGAATGAAAAATGTTCCCATCAATATAAGAATGTTTCCTAAATATTCCAGAGAACAGTTTTCACTTTCTAAACCAAATAATATAATAGTGTCAGATAGTGGAGACAGAACAATGTTCTTTAGGTCTAACCAGCTTTGGAAATCTGTTCACAATTATTTAAAAATTAAATAAAAAAAAAGGATAAATGTTTCAAACTTTCAATGTTTCTCATACCAAATATACAATGTTCTATATCTAATTAAAATTTTTATGACAAAAATTCTTTAGTTGGATATATTTCATTCATTATTTTGAATTGCATCTCTTTCACTTTTAGAGGCAGATGTTAAGTTATATATTTAGTTCTTCTTTAGAAATCTGAGCTGTTATTAATTTGTTTAAAATATAGTGTCTTCTAATCGAATTTAGAAAATATGCCTTTAAGAGGAATCTCCTCCATATTGTCATGATGGCTTTCTGATAAACCCATATGCAGAACACACCACGGAGTCAGGGGTAAAAGTTCAACAGTTTATTAAAGGCACACACAGAGAAATATGAACTAGTTCTGGTACAGGTCCGGGACTGGAATCACTGATATCTGCAGAGATGGATAGTTTGATTAGCCAAGCAGTTTAGATGGCTTGTCAAGTGTGTTAATTTAGAATGTACCTTGGAGAGGTTCTGGCAGATCCTTTGAGAGGGGGGGGAACCGGTTGGGTCCAGAGACTATGGATTCAGCAGGGAGCTCAGCAGCAGCAGCGTCTAGCTTCTGACTCGTGAGTTTCTGACCTTGACTTGGTTTTACTAGCTCTTCCTTGAGAGCTGTAGGAGGAATCCAGACTGATATCTTCTGGTTTGGCTTCCTTGGGCCAGCAGGCAGGTTTCCAGGCAAAGCTCATCCAGAGCTTCTGGGTTTCTGACCTTGACTTGGTTTCCTAGCTCTTCCTTGAGAGCTGTAGGAGGAATCCAGACTGATATCTTCTGGTTTGGCTTTCTTGGGCCAGCAGGCAGGTTTCCAGTCAAAGCTCATCCAGAGCTTCTGGGTTTCCTGTGAGCAAAGAAGACAAAGGCAGGTTAGAATCTAGTTTCTCTCTAGAGCCAACTAAGATTCTCTAAAATGACAGAGGCTCAGGTTTGCTAACCAAACTTGGTCAACACTGCGGCGTTGAAGAAAGGTCTGGCTGCTGCTTATATAGGAAGGTCTCCTGATGGGCTGATGAGCTTCAGGTGTGCTGGAGGGCTCCAGCCCAGGAGACCCACAGCGCACCCTGCTGGAGACAGGTGGTGATTCTCCAGATCCCAACACATATGTTATTTTTACATCTAATATCATGGATCTAATACCTTTAATCTGTAGTGAACTCAGTACTGGGAAAGTGTCAGAGTATAACAAATCATTTTTAACTAGAGAACTAAAAGATTAAGGTATAGATTTTAGAATTCATTTATTTTTTGGCAGTTTAGGTTATGTTGGGCTTAAAAACAACAATGATCCAAAAATTTTTGTTCTGAATTGATTAAGTGACTAACAGACCAGATAGATGCCTTTAACATGCAGCTCTCTTTAGAATACTGACTCCAGCACACCTTCCACATCGCTGTTTTCCTTTGTATATTGCTGCTGTATAGCCAAATTTTTGACATTTGAATACCCGTCTTTGTGACTGTGGCCAGTGGCTGCTAACCAACCACTGGGCAGATGGTGACCCTCTAAGACACGCCAACCCAGTCTCATGGGAAAATGTACCCCCACTACGTTGGTCCACACTGCAAAACGTAGTGGAGGTACATTAATGGCCATTTTTTTGTGGTACTGTTACGTTTCTTCTGCCTATACGTTTTCTATTGTTTTACGTCCTAGTCACGTGACTTTCAAGATTCCAGCTGGGAGAAGAAAAAAATATATATAGATGGCCGACATTCGCTCATTTTTTTGTGGAAAGATTAATAACTTGAGTTTGTTTTTGCATTAAAATGAGTTTTGATTACCTTTCTAGTGAGAAATGTATAGTTTGTTGCCAGAATATTTACTCAGGGAATGTACATATTCACTTGCTTGTTCGTTTCTTGCAAAGATTTTTCAAGATAATGTGAAACTGTAACATTTTGGTATAAACATGGCTGAGATTTCTCTAACTTTTAGTGGGAAAATCAATAATTTCAATAAGTTTCTGAATTTAAATGGGTTTTGATTACATTTATAGCGAGAAGTGTAGGGTTTATTTACATAATATTTACTTAGTGAACATACATAATCACCCGCTTGCTAGTTTTTGCTACGGTTTTTCGGATCTCGTCAGGATTATGTGAAATTGCAACGTTTTGGCTGCTACCCATCGCCTAGCATTTAGCTGCCGCCCCGATTCCACATTGAATTCTTTGTGATTTAACTCCATCTGACGGATCAAACCCTCGCCACTGCGGCGTTGCGTCTGAGGTTGATTTTCAGATCAATGCATTACGTCGTGGCATACGGGAGAAACTAATTAAACTGGTTAAAAAAAGGATCATGGGTTAAGATCGGATGTGTTTTATTTGGAAATCTACCGGATCCTTTGTGCAATTAACTTCCTGTTTGGTGCGATCTCATTGATGGATTTTGACCAGATTTTGACCAAAGAGGAACAAAAAACAAAAAACAAAAAACAATTTAAATACACAACCAGCATATCTGGAATCAGTGACAGAGAGCGACTGGGACCAGAAGTTTATTAATTTCTCCCCTCTGATTTCCATTCAAAATGTTTTCGATCCCACCGGGCTCTAGGGAAGGGGCGGGCATACCGCCACCTACTGTTCATGAGTGTGTAGCAACATTGTTTTACATCTATTAAATTCTATTTTTTAATTTTGTATTCTGAAGATAAATAAATAATGCTTTCCTTAATCTATAAATATCTTTTATATTTCCTTTATTTCCCAATAATCCTTTAAGACTCCATTCTTGGCCTGTCCTCTTTTCAATTTCTTCCTTTCAGGTCAAGATGTTTTAAAGTTCATCAATACGTGTTCTATATTTTCTATCTCTCCACATCCTTCACATTTATCATTATTTTTCCTCCCTATTAAGTATAAATTGTCATTTAAATAAGTATGACCTACTCTTAATCTGATCATTATTATTTCTTCCCTTCGGTTTCTCTCATTAATATTTCTATTTAATACTGACTTTTGTACTTTATATAACCTTCTTCATTTTTATCTTCATTCCACCTTTTTTTTGTGTGCCATTTTTCAATTTCTTTCCTCTTAATAAATGATTTTCCTTCCCCTTTCCCTAAAGAAATTGTAATTGTTATTTGTCTACTTTTCATTCCACCTAACTTTCCATTAATTAGCTTGAAAACAGCACTTTGTAGGCACCCAGTTTCTCTAACAATGGCCCTTTTTGGGTTACCCTCCATGCATTGGGTGTCAGTTCAGTGGCAGTTCCAGAACATTTTCATAGGGTTGACCAGGCAGCACAATAATGTGCATGTGGCCAAAAAGTAATAGGGATCAAATTCGGTTCAGATTCAAGCTATTGGGATCAGGCATCAGGTTCAATTTGCATATTTCTTAGCCAAAACAAGGATTTGTTGGGCTACTGTAATTTTGAATTGAAAAACGTCCTGAATGGGAAGTCTTCAAACTTGAAAAACAAAGTCCAAAGTTTTTTTGTTTTTTTTTGGAATGATTATGACCTGGATGTCTAAGAATCTTCACCAGCTTATCAGGGAAATGAATGCCCACAATGTCTATATTCTCCAAAAGAGAATAACAGAACAGACCTTCATGAGGCCCTTGTTAAAGCTATGGACATATTTATGCATCTATGCTCTTCAAATAACTTTCTGGTTCGACGCAACATTTACATTAAATGGGTTGAGAGGTTGTTCTTTACCAGTATTCCGTAAAAATTCAAAAAATATCAAAAACATTTATTTGGAAATCTACCGTCCCATTTATTTGGAAATCTACCGGAAAAAATATCAAAAAAAAATTTTACGGAATGACTTTGACCTGGATGACTGAGAACCTTCATCAGCATATTCTTTACTAGTAAATACATAAAAGATTCCCAGATGACTGCCGATACAAACTCTCCCCTATAAAACCTAAAACTAAACTCTTATAAGGGAGTAAAATCTGTATTAGTCTTCATTAAATGTAGCATATTGTTGTACATAATCGATTGCTTTATTTTTGGTGTCAGCTTTTGGTCAATATGCTAACCTTAAAAGGTCAAAGTGGGAAAATGTAGTAGTAGTAGACCAATTAGCAATTAGAGGAGGCAATAACAATTACAATTCCTTTAGGGAAAGGGGAAGGAAAATCATTTATTAAGAGGAAAGACATTGAAAAATGGCAAAAAAGGTGGAATGAAGATAAAAATGAAGAAGGTTATATAAAGTACAAAAGTCAGTATTAAATAGAAATAATAATGAGAGAAACCGAAGGGAAGAAATAATAATGATCAGATTAAGAGTAGGTCATACTTATTTAAATGACAATTTATACTTAATAGGGAGGAAAAATAATGATAAATGTGAAGGACGTGGAGAGATAGAAAATATAGAACACGTATTGATGAACTTTAAAACATCTTGACCTGAAAGGAAGAAATTGAAGAGGACAGGCCAAGAATGGAGTCTTAAAGGATTATTGGGAAATAAAGGAAATATAAAAGATATTTATAGATTAAGGAAAGCATTATTTATTTATCTTCAGAATACAAAATTAAAAAATAGAATTTAATAGATGTAAAACAATGTTGCTACACACTCATGAACAGTAGGTGGCGGTATGCCCGCCCCTTCACTAGAGCCCGGTGGGAGCGAAAATATTTTGAATGGAAATCAGTGGGGAGAAATTAATAAACTTCTGGTCCCAGTCGCTCTCTGTCATTGATTCCAGATATGCTGGTTGTGTATTTAAATTGTTTTTTGTTTTTTTTTAGTTCCTCTTTGGTCAAAATCTGGTCAAAATCCATCAATGAGATCGCACCAAACAGGAAGTTAATTGCACAAAGGATCCGGTAGATTTCCAAATAAAACACATCCGATCTTAACCCATGATCCTTTTTTTAACTAGTTTAATTAGTTTCTCCCGTATGCCACGATGTAATGCATTGATCTGAAAATCAACCTCAGACGCAACGCACGCAGTGGCGAGGGTTTGATCCGTCTGATGGAGTTAAATCACAAAGAATTCAATGTTGAATCGGGGCGGCAGCTAAATGCTAGACGATGGGTAGCAGCCAAAACGTTGCAATTTCACATAATCCTGACGAGATCCGAAAAACGTAGCAAAAACTAGCAAGCGGGTGATTATGTATGTTCACTAAGTAAATATTATGTAAATAAACCCTACACTTCTCGCTATAAATGTAATCAAAACCCATTTAAATGCAGAAACTTATTGAAATTATTGATTTTCCCACTAAAAGTTAGAGAAATCTCAGCCATGTTTATACCAAAATGTTACAGTTTCACATTATCTTGAAAAATCTTTGCAAGAAACGAACAAGCAAGTGAATATGTACATTCCCTGAGTAAATATTCTGGCAACAAACTATACATTTCTCACTAGAAATGTAATCAAAACTCATTTTAATGCAAAAACAAACTCAAGTTATTAATCTTTCCACAAAAAAATGAGCGAATGTCGGCCATCTATATATATTTTTTTCTTCTCCCAGCTGGAATCTTGAAAGTCACGTGACTAGGACGTAAAACAATAGAAAACGTATAGGCAGAAGAAACGTAACAGTACCACAAAAAAATGGCCATTAATGTACCTCCACTACGTTTTGCAGTGTGGACCAACGTAGTGGGGGTACATTTTCCCATGAGACTGGGTTGGACACGCCCCTCCTCATTTGCATAATGAGGCAGAAATGCAGACAGAAATGTAAAAACCACAGGCAGAAATAAATGGCACTGAAGAAATAAATAGGGTAAAAAAAATCAAAGAAAGAATAAACAGACAAAAATATTATAACATGCACATAAATAAATACTTAAAGAAATAAGTAATAAATACATTTGAAGATTATAACGGACAATAAATAAATAAGGTAATTATTACAAAGGCGACAAAAGAAAGAAGCTAATTAAAAGAGATATATACATTTATGTCTCATTGTATAATTTAATTTCTATCTACATTTATTTGTTTATTGTATTTTTGGGGGCCAATTAATTGTATGGTTATTTATTTTTGGACCATTTATTTATTTCTGTGTTTATTTTCAATTATGGCAGGATTGGTCCTCCATAAACGTTGAGCAAACGGCTCTGCTGGAAAGATTAAACATGTTTCTAACAGATAAGTGCAGCAGCCATATGTCAGCATCCTCTCCTCTTCCCACCTGCACAAGTACCGTCCCAGCAAGGAGGTATTGAATGAATGGATGATGATGGAGAGAAAGCGTTAAAGAGTAGAAAATTAAAATTTCTGGTTAAAATAAAACCAAATACTAATAGTAAAGATCCTTTACACTGTATGTTGAAAGCCAGAGGTGTAAAGAAACAAAGTACAAATACTTTGTTACCTTACTAAAGTAGAAATATTGACTATCTATACTTTACTAGAGTCATTATTTTTAAGACAGCTTTTTATTTCTACTCCTTACATAGTAAAAGTAGACTCGTTAGTTTTGTGTCATTTAGGCTCATTTTCATTATGGCCTGTTGGTATAAAAAAAAAATAGAGATAAAAATAATTTGCTTCATCCAGACATTTCATTTCTTTACAGACTTGTTGCTGTACCGACTTATTATTCGCCACAAACCAAAATAAATCATTCTTCAACATGATGTAAAGTTAAGTTTGACACTGTTACCATTAGTTATAAAACTAAGTAACTAAAGTATAAGGAAGTTATCCTCCAGAATTGTAGAAAAATGTTCCTTCAATTGGTAGCGCAGTAACCAGTATAATGTTTAAAGCTTCTGTCCTTAAATTTTTTTCCTGCATTAGTTTTATACTTTAAGTAGTTTTAAAAATGCTGCTTTAAAACTTTTACATGAATATCAGAATGATTTATACTTCTTCTTGAGTAATAAACATGAATACTTTTGACACCTCTATTGAAAACATTGGAAATAAAGACTATTATTAGAATTTATAAGAAAATGAAGCAATAATTTAGCCTTTTTAAGAAATCTGCTCTTGATCACAATACTTCTGAAAATTAAAGGCCTATATCCAAACTCTCGACAATCTTGAAAAAGTGGTTTAAAAACAACTAGAGATAGTTTTAGAAGAAAATTGTTTTTTAAGGTTTTTGAAACTAGTTTTAAATCTACACTGAAACTGCTGCTTTTATACAACCTGAGTTTGAGCTAAAAATTGAACCTCATGTTTTTTCTCCACAGGCATGATTTATACCAGACCCAGATGGTTCATTGCAGTCCTGCCCTCTACTGGTCATATGAAGCATCAAGTTTGACAATTAAAAGACACAATCAGTGATCTTTAATAGTTTAATAATCAAAATACTTCAAATTGAAACATTTCTAAAGATGATTACAAATAGCTCTTCTTTTTTTTCTGAATGAAAAACATTTTTCTTTAAAGCCAATATGCAAAAAGGTCTCATTTGCTGAAATTAAAGTTACAGTAGGAGATCCATCCATCACATCCATGCCTCTCCCTTCGAGAGAGCTCAGGGACTTGGGACAGAGGGACCGAACCTGACCTGGTGACGGTAGCCTGGACACCGGTGGCCACCGTGGGGAAGGATACTGCCACCGGGTCGTGTTCTGTCACTCCTTCCCCGGCCACCTGGTTTCCCGGACCAGCCCCGGCGCTCATGGCTTGGTTCCAATGACTGGTCCGGTCCAGTCAGCGTCCCCAGTAGCCTCCCTCCCCCAAAAAAGTGTCCTCCTTTTCAGAAACCCAAATCTGGTCAACATAGGTGTGAACATAGCATAACAGTGGCTAGCTTCCAGCCATGGAGTCCTACACGGCTGTGGGGAGATCTTTAAGCCACATGGTAAAAAACGTGTCAGAAAAGATCTCCTACTGAACCTTTAAACATGCTGAGTCGTTTTATACTAAGATGAAAACCTCTCAGTTTTTCTGGATGTTTGGATCTCAGTTTGTTTCCATCAGCAGAGCTCTCCAGGGTCCTCATGTCTCCACTAACCTCACCTGTTCCCTGTTCATGATCAGCACACCTGGATCTGCTGTCAGAACCAAACTAAACTCCACATCATCCACTTCATGTCTTAGTTTGTAGCATCTGGACAGATTATGAAGCAGATCTGAAGCTGACCTGAAAACATCCCGATGATCAGTCAGATCGGTCCCCTGCAGGTTTTACTGTCCAACAAACATTGTTATACTAAAGTACAAAGACATTTGTTGAGCACTAGGATCAAGCGGAAAACCACAGCTCAAGCTGAAGTTTAGAATTCCCAGAAGCTCCTAATGGGCCCACTCTCCTCTCTTGTGTGATTGGTTGTCGCCGCTATAACTGATGAGAAGCTCACTTTACAAACATCTGATGCGCCACTGAATCGGGTCTGTGATTAGATGGTCAAACACGCTGAAGTAAGTTATAAATACTTGCCCCCCCCTCCACTTCTGAAATCAAATTTAGTCCATGTCTTCATGGGTAAGATTTGTATTTTACCCAGAGTGGTGAAGTATGGAAACATCTTGTCAGTGAAGGTGTGTGTGAAGGTGTGTATGTGTGTGTTAGTGTCCAGATCAGAGAAGGACAGCTTTCCTCTGTCCCAGTCCAGATTCACTCTGATCCTCTGGAGCTTCTTCTGAGCTGAGAGAAGTTTGGAAGGAGATGGTGGAGACCATGCGTAGTATTTACCTTCATAGAACCTTATACCTAACAATCCAGATGGTATAATTCCCTTCCTCTGAACACTCTCTTCTAACGCCCCAAGTCTCCAGCCTCCACTGTCTCCAACATCAACATCCCAGCTGTGGTTCCCTGAGTTAAAGCCCTCAGAACTCAGGACAGAACACCAAGACCCAAACCTCTCTGGATTATCAGGAAGCTTCTGTTCCTCTCCAAAAGTCCCACTGGTCAGATCTTCAGACAGGATGAGTTCTGGACCAGCAGTGTTTGGGTCCAGGATGAGAGGAGTGTAGGACACCATGTTCTTCATGTTGCTCCAGATGTTGAAGGCCAGGTTGCCCAGATGTTTGGCCTGGTCTATCAGAGCTCCTGAGGGCAGCTGTGGATCCTCCAGCAGGGGGCAGCGCTGGACTCTTTCCACTGCAGCCTTGTAGTTGTGCAGGAATGAGACGTCTTCAGCTCTCAGCTCCTCCTCTGTGGCTCTGACTGTGTCTGAAAGAGCTGCTATCTCTCTGCTCAGAGCCTCCATCTTCTCCTTCATCATCCCTCTCTTCTGCTCCTCTTCCTCCCTCAGTGCAGCCAGCCTGGCCTCCTCTTCCTCTGCTAGAAACTGATGAAGCTTCTTAAACTGCTCCTTAATCAGCCTCTCTGTGTGTCGGGCCTGGACCTTCATGTGTTCTGCTGTCTGATCAAACTCCTCTCGAACTTTCTTCCTGACCTCCAGCTTCTTCTTCAAGGGTTCTAGAGAAGAACGAAGATTCATTCTGTGATCCTCTGCAGCTTCATTGATGGGAGCAAAGCTGTGGCTTCTGTGGATTTTTGAATCTTTGCAGACGAGACACACTGGCTGCTGATGGTCCAGACAGAAGAGTCTGAGTTTCTCAGAGTGCAGACTGCAGAGATCCTCTGAAGCTCTTTGCTCTCTCTGCTGTAAGAAGGTCTCACACAGGTTCTTCAGAGCCAGATCTAATGGGGGCTTCCTCTTTGAAGATCTCCTCTTACAAACTGGACACTCTTTTACTGATTTCTTTTTCCACCAGTTCTTCAGACACTTCTTACAGAAGCTGTGGCTACATGACAGAACAACTGGTTCCTTAAAGATGTCCTGACAGACCGGACAGGAGAGATCCTCCTCTAACCTGGAAGCCATTTAGTCTCTGAGTGAAGCTGAAAACACAGAAGGTCCAGTCAATCATGGCTCCCCTCCCTCCTCTACTAACTTCCCTCAAAGTGACTGCTGATGAAGATTCTCAGTCATCCAGGTCATAGTCATTCCGTAAAAGTTCAAAAAAATATCCACTGGACTTGGTTTCCAAGATTTCCAAGACTCAAACTCAAAGCGGATCCAGATATTTGAATTAAGAAAACTTCATGAAGCGGTGGCGAAACGTCTTCAAATCTTGGAAACCAAGTCCAGTGGATAATTTTTGAACTTTTACGTAACTCAAAGTGACTCTGAGTGGTGTTGTTGGTCCAACTCACCTTCAGTGTGTGGAGTGTGAGCAGCTTGAAGAAGCGGTGTTGGAGGTTTCCACTTTTCTCTCCTGCAGCTGGACTCACTCAGAGGAAGCTGCTAGCCTGGTCTGAAGGTGAATCATTAGCTCCAACTAAGGTGTGTTTTGTTCCAAAGTCCTGAATTCAACCTTTAGCTGCCATAAAACTCACTGGTTAACAGGTTTTATTTTTCTCTGCTCAGATCAGAACATAACCTGTAATAAAGACTCCAATAATCTGTCCTCAGTGCTGCAGTCGTTCAGCTCTGACTAAAATTTCTCTCCCAGATGTTCGTTCAGGAATAATCAGCTGACCTCCACAAAGTTCTCCTCTTCCTCCAGACCTGCTGCAACAAAAACTCAGTCTCTGGAGCTAAATGTGGTTTTAATGTGATGCTTTTTGTTTCATTGACTTCTTTTTAATCACTTGTTGCTAAATATAACAGAATCAAATATGTTAATCTCATACCGGGTCAGAACAGCATCACTTGTTAATCACTTCTCAGTCAGTGAAGCTGAGATGTTGTTATGAATGGAACCAAATGGAAATAATCAGTATTAAGACGCTGAGAAGTTTATTTGCTCAGATCTTAATTCTCCAGTTCTGTCCTTTTCTCTACAGGTCCATCAGTACCTCATCACCATGACGACAAAGGACTGCTCCATCATAGCCATGAAGAGACATTCTATTAAAAATTAAAGATAAATATCCCCCACAAGTTATACAAAATGTTAAATAATTTGCATATATTAATTTATTATTATACATAAAATTTTGTTTTTATTAAAAGCTTTATTATTACTTAATCTATTAATTTCATATTAGAGTATTATTTTGTGACAGTTTTAATTTGTAAACCTACTTTACGTATTCAGTGAATTATTTTCTTACTCAGTTTTTTATTTTTAAGCTCATTTTATTTTATGTTCTCATATTCAAATAAGGGGGTGGAGTTTTATCTGTCAGGGGCCGCTGGTTAGGATTGTCTGAATATATCTTTTTTATTATCATAAATATTGTAAAAAATATCAACATTTAAAACTCAACTCAACATCACAAACAGAATAATTCAGTGATCTGTCAAAGATAGGAGCAAATACAGTTAAATAGAATAGACATTAGACAGCAATAAATAAAGATAAAAACTATAAAAAAATAAATAAAATGAACGTAAATGAAAGAACCAACCCATCTTCAGATGTCATGCAGTTTAAAATAGTTAAAGATTTTAAATATTTAGGGGTAAACATTTACTCAGATCTTGATCAGGTTGTTGCGATCAACTATAAACATATATTAAACGAAGTAGATAGTTCATTTGAAAGATGGATGCTACAACCAGTATCTATGATTGGCAGAATAAATATAATAAAAATGAATATATTGCCAAAGGTACTCTATGTATTTCAGAATGTTGCTTTTCCGCCTCCTCCTGAATTCTTCTCACAAATTAAGAAAAAGATTTTACGTTTCTTATGGAACAACAAGAAGTCCAGACTCCGTTTGTCTCTACTATATCTCCTTTTTGACCAAGGAGGCCTGAAGTGCCCCTAATTTTCACTTGTATTACTATGCTGTGCAGTTGAGGTCTATGATGTTCTATTACAGTAATCATTCTCCACATTGGATTGATATGGAAACTCAAGATTTAAATTTAACTCTCCCTTCATATCTGTATTTAAATTCAATATCAAAGCTTCTTAAATATAAAAAAAACCTATTTCTTAAAAATATGATAAGAGTATGGAGAGATGTAAAAAGAATTTTAAATGAAACAAATTGTCTGTCTTTGTTCAGCCCGGTGTGGGGCAACCAGTTTTTCTTACCTGGAAGAACTGATCGAACATTGAAAGTCTGGAAAGAGAAAGGACTTTAAATTATTCAGAATCTTTATGAACCAGACTAAGAAATACTAATGAACTTTCAAGATCTACAGCATAAATTTCATCTGGATAAGAAACATTTCTTTAAATATCTTCAACTCAGAAACTTCATAAGAACGAATCAAAATAACATGTTGACGAAGCCTTCCACCTCAACTTTAGAAAGAAAGTTAACAAAGGACAGTTTAAAGAAAGGTATCATAACAGAGTTTTATAACTCAATGATGTTACAAATTTCAGAAGGATCTCATGATAGACTTAAGGCTCGGAAAGAAGACTTATGGAATGAGTTAAAAGAGGAAGATTGGCAGACAGCATGTAAATTGGCCCACACCAGCTCTATTAATATATCTTTTAAAATGATTCAATATAAATGGCTAAAGCGAATTTACATAACGACAGTAGACCTCAATAGGTATATTGGGGAGATACCTGATGTATGTCCAAAATTCACAGAGGACAGAGGGATTCAGGTTCACTGTATGTGGCATTGTAGAGAAATTATACAGTTTTGGAAAGAAGTAAAAGGTGCTATAGAAAACATAATTTCTAAACAAAAAATTTTTGAGACAAGGTTGTTTGTGTTTGGATTATTCCCTGAAAACATATTTACACAAAAAATTTATGAGGGTTATAAACTTAAGTTTGCTTAATGCAGAGATGTATATCTATATTTTGGAAAAAAGACTCACAGATCGAGCATAAACCAATGGTTGCAGCAGATGTTATCTGTTCTCCCTCTGGAAAAAATCATGTATATATTAAAGGACAAACAGGACCTGTTTGAATCTATTTAGAACTCCTTCATTAATTATGTTAAGACTCTGAATATCTCAAAAAAAGTGCAAGTGATTGAAGAACAAGTGAACCGCAGTTCCCAAAGACAATTTATTGGAGTACAAATACTGTCAAATTTAATTCTTAGGATAAGAGGCTAAGCATGAAATGTGATCAGTCGCATTGGAATAAATGTGTGAGGCAATTTGTTGTCTGTATTTTATTTTGACTTGAACAGTAATGTAACTATTGCTGTGATGATATTCTGTATATTGTTCAAGATGTTTGTTTAAGTTGCTAAAATTTGAATAAATATATTTTGGGAAAAAAATAGTATAAGATACTAAAAGCTAATACCGTAATAACCATCATAAACTTGTAGCAACTACGATGTGACCAACATAACATAAAAACAAGTAACAAAACAGAACTTAAATAGAAGGACAGTGTTACATTCAATCAAAACGTTACAACAGAGATGATTATTTACTGCATGTTAGATTTAACCAGTTTCACAGACTAAGAATATTAATCAAAATCATTTTTCCAATGACCAAAGGTTGGCTTTGTTTAAAAAAAACTAAATCTTTGTGACTGAGGCCGGTGGCTGTTAACCAACCAATGGGCAGAAGGTGACCCTCTGAGACGCGCCCCTCCTCATTTGCAAAAAATGAGGAAAGATAAAAAAAATAAAAAGAAAGAATAAAACCCGACAAAAACATCATAACATGCACATGAATAAATACTTAAAGAAATAAGTAATAAATAAATAAATTTGAAGATTATAACGGACAATGAATAAATAAGGTAATTATTACAAAGGCGAAAAAAGAAAGAAGCAAATTAAAAGAGATATATACATTTATGTCTCACTGTATAATTCGATTTCTATCTAAATTATTTTTATTGTATTTTTTGGGGGCAAATTAATTTTATACTTATTCATTTTTGGACCATTTATTTATTTCTGTATTTATTTCTAATTATGGCAGGATTGGTCCTCCATCAACGTTGAGCAAACGCTTCTGCTGGAAAGATTAAACATGTTTCTAACAGATAAATGCAGCAGCGATATGTCAGCATCCTCTCCCCTTCCCACCTGCACAAGTACCGTCCCAGCAAGGAGGTATTGAATGAATCGATGATGATTGAGAGAAAGAATTAAAGAGTAGAAAATTAAAGTTAGTGGTTAAAATAAAACCCCAATCAGCCGAAAACTAGTAGTAAAGATCCTTTATATGTTGAAAGCCAGAGGTGTAAAGAAACAAAGTACAAATACTTTGTTACCTTACTAAAGTAGAAATATTGGCTATCTATCCTTTACTGGAGTTATTAATTTTAGACAGCTTTTTACTTCTACTTCTTACATTTTTAGCAATTGTCTCTACTTTTTGCTCCGTAAATATTAAAAGTAGACTCGTTAGTTTTGTGTCATTTAGGCTCCTTTTCGTAACGGCCTGTTGATATTTAAAATAATAAAGAACAAAATCATTTCCAGACAATTTCTTTTTGGACTCGTTGCTGCATCAACTTGTTGTTAGCCACAAACCAAAATAAATCATTCTTCAAGATGATGTAAAGTTTAATTTGACACTGTTACCATTAGTTATAAAACTAAGAAACTAAAGTATAAGGAAGTTATCTTCCAGAATTGTAGAAAAATGTTCCTTCAATTGGTAGCGCAGTAACCAGTACAATGTTTAAAGCTTCTGTCCTTAACCTTTTTACCTGCATTACTTTTATACTTTAAGTAGTTTTAAAAATGCTGCTTTAAAACTTTTACATGAATATCAGAATGATTTATACTTCTACTTGAGTATAATAAGCATGAATAATTTTGACACCTCTGTTGAAAACATCGGAAATAAAGACTATTATTAGAATTTATATGAAAATGAAGCAGTAATTTAGCCTTTTAAAGAAATCTGCTCTTGATCCCAATACTTCTGAAAATTAAAGGCCTATATCCAAACTCTCAAAAATCTTGAAAAAGTGGTTTAAAAACAACTAGAGATATTTTTTAGAAGAAAATAGTTTTTGAGGTTTTTCAAACCAGTTTTAAATCTTTACACTGAAACTGCTGCTTTTAGAGTTTTTATACAACCTGAGTTTGAGCTAAAAATAGAACCTCATGTTTTTTCTCCACAGACATGATTTATACCAGACCCAGATGGATCATTGCAGTCCTGCCCTCTACTGGTCATATGAAGCATCAAGTTTGACAAATAAAAGACACAATCAGTGATCTTTAATAGTTTAATAATCAAAATACTTCAAATTGAAACATTTCTAAAGATGATCACAAATAGCTCTTCTCAGACTAAAGATGATTATGAACACATCCATCTCCACAAAAACTCATGTTTGATATAAAAAGAACAAGTTAGAGGATCAGAAAATATGCAAAAAGGTCTCATCTGCTGAAATTAAACACACTGAGTCGTTTTATACTAAGATGAAAACCTCTCAGTTTTTCTGGATGTTTGGATCTCAGTTTGTTTCCATCAGCAGAGCTCTCCAGGGTCCTGATGTCTCCACTAACCTCCCCTGTTCCCTGTTCATGATCAGCACACCTGGATCTGCTGTCAGAACCAAACTAAACTCCACATAATCCACTTCATGTCTTAGTTTGTAGCATCTGGACAGATTATGAAACTGACCTGAAAACAACCAGATGATCAGTCAGATCAGATCAGATCATCTCCAGTTTCCTGTTTCAAAGACTGAGTTCCAATCAGATCAATAAGGTTTCATTTGGACTTTGTGTTCTTCATGCTGAGAACATCAGAGCTGCTGTTTGCTCACTGAGATCTTCATGGGTAAGATTTTTACTTTACCCCCAGTTGACAACCATGGAAACATCTTGTCAGTGAAGGTGTGTGTGAAGGTGTGTATGTGTGTGTTAGTGTCCAGATCAGAGAAGGACAGCTTTCCTCTGTCCCAGTCCAGATTCAATCTGATCCTCTGGAGCTTCTTCTGAACTGAGAGAAATTTGAAAGGAGATTGTGAAGAGAATGCTGAGTATTTACCTCCATGGAACCATATATACAACAATCCAGACTCTAAGTCTCCCTTCCTCTGAACAGAATCTTCTAACACACCCAGTCTCCAGCCTGCACTGTCTCCAACATCAACATCCCAGCTGTGGTTCCCTGAGTTAAAGCCCTCAGAACTCAGGACAGACCGGGGCCAAGACCCAAGCCTCTCTGGATTATCAGGAAGCTTCTGTTTCTCTACTTCAGTCACACCGGTCAGATATTCAGACAGTATTAGTTCTGGGTGAGCAGTGTTTGGGTCCAGGATGAGAGGAGTGTAGGACACCATGTTCTTCATGTTGCTCCAGATGTTGAAGGCCAGGTTGCCCAGATGTTTGGCCTGGTCTATCAGAGCTCCTGAGGGCAGCTGTGGATCCTCCAGCAGGGGGCAGCGCTGGACTCTTTCCACTGCAGCCTTGTAGTTGTGCAGGAATGAGACGTCTTCAGCTCTCAGCTCCTCCTCTGTGGCTCTGACTGTGTCTGAAAGAGCTGCTATCTCTCTGCTCAGAGCCTCCATCTTCTCTTTCATCATCCCTCTCTTCTGCTCCTCTTCCTCCCTCAGTGTAGCCAGCCTGGCCTCCTCTTCCTCTGCTAGAAACTGATGAAGCTTCTTAAACTGCTCCTTAATCAGCCTCTCTGTGTGTCGGGCCTGGACCTTCATGTGTTCTGCTGTCTGATCAAACTCCTCTTGAACTTTCTTCCTGAGCTCCAGCTTCTCCTTCAAAGGTTCCAGAGTTTCCTGAAGTTTCTTCTTGTGTTGCTGAGCAGCTTCATCGATGGGTCTGAATCTGTGCTCGGCGTGTTTCTCTGAATCTCTGCAGATGAGACACACTGGCTGCTGATGGTCCAGACAGAAGAGTCTGAGTTTCTCAGAGTGCAGACTGCAGAGATCCTCTGAAGCTCTCTGCTCTCTCTGCTGTAAGAAGGTCTCACACAGGTTCTTCAGAGCCAGATTTAATGGTGGTTCATCCTTTGAAGATCTCCTCTTACAAACTGGACACTCTTTTACTGGTTTCTCTCTCCACCAGTTCTTCAGACACTCCTTACAGAAGCTGTGGCTACATGACAGAACAACTGGATCCTTAAAGACGTCCTGACAGACCGGACAGCAGAGATCCTCCTCTAACCTGGAAGCCATTTAGTCTCTGAGTGAAGCTGAAAACACAGAAGGTCCAGTCAGTCATGGCTCCCCTCCCTCCTCTACTAACTTCCCTCAAAGTGACTCTGAGTGGTGTTCTTGGTCCAACTCACCTTCAGTGTGTGGAGTGTGAGCAGCTTGAAGCAGCAGTGTTGGAGGTTTCCACTTTTCTCTCCTGCAGCTGGACTCACTCAGAGGAAGCTGCTAGTTTGGTCTGAAGGTGAATCTGATCATCTGGGAGTCTCTCTGCAGGAACCAACAATCACAAACTGCTTCCTGCTTTAGTTTAGCTCCAACTAAGGTGTGTTTAATTCCAAAGTCCTGAATTCAACCTTTAGCTGCTCTAAAACTAACTGATTAACAGATTTTATTTTCTCTGCTCAGATCAGAACATAACCTGTAATAAAGACTCCAATAATCTGTCCTCAGTGCTGCAGTCGTTCAGCTCTGACTGAAATTTCTCTCCCAGATGTTCGTTCAGGAATAATCAGCTGACCTCCACAAAGTTCTCCTCTTCCTCCAGACCTGCTGCAACAACAACTCAGTCTTTGGAGCTAAATGTGGTTTTAATGTGATGCTTTTTGTTTCATTGACTTCTTTTTATCACTTGTTGCTAAATATAACAGAATAAAATGTTTTAATCTCATACTGGGTCAGAACAGCATCACTTGTTAATCACTTCTCAGTCAGTGAAGCTGAGATGTTGTTATGAATGGAGCCAAATGGAAATAATCAGTATTGAAACGCTGAGAAGTTTCTTTGCTCAGATCTTAATTCTCCAGTTCTGTCCTTTTCCCTGCAGGTCCATCAGTACCTCATCGCCATGACAACAAAGGACTGCTCCATCAGTATGAAATAAACAGCAACAACAGCAACAGCAACAGCGAGAGAAATGCGGCTATACACGAACTGTACCAGGCAATCAGTGAGCAACAGACAAAACATCCGGACGGTTTTATGATTCTCGCCGGCGATTTCAACCATGCCGACCTAAAAACCGTCCTTCCAAAATACCACCAACATGTGAAATTTCCAACAAGGGGAAAAAACACTCTGGACATGGCATACACACCCATCAAAGATGCCTATAGAGCAGCGCCCCTCCCCCCAATCGGACTCTCTGACCATCAAACTGTTCTCCTACTCCCTGCATACAGACAAAAGGCAAAACTCGCCAAACCGGTTTCAAAGGAGGTGAGAGTATGGCCAGATGGTGCTCAGGCCGCTCTCCAACACTGTTTTGAAATAACTGACTGGGACATTTTTAAACAAGCTGCCACCAACAACAACAACCAAATAGACATTGAAGAGTACACCGATACAGTCACCTCCTACATCACAAAATGCATAGATGATGTCACGGACACAAAAACAATAATCACCCGGGCCAACCAGAAGCCATGGTTGACAGGGGATGTCCACAGGCTGCTGAGGGCTAGAGACAAAGCCTTCAAAGCTGGGGACGAAGCGAGCCTGAAAACAGCAAGGGCCAACCTGTCACGTGGCATCAAAAAGGCGAAAAAGGAATACACACAGGAAATAACCTCCCACTTCAGTGATAGCAAAGATGCACGGAGCTTGTGGAAAGGCATCCCAGCTATCACTGACTACAAACCATCACCTCGGAGCTGCGACAACAACACATCCCTGCTGAATGACCTCAACAGCTTTTTCACACGCTTTGAGGAAAACAACAAGACCCACCCACAGAAAACACCTCCCCCGCCACACGACCTAGCACTCTGTCTACCTGTCAATAGCGTGAAGAGGGCTCTCATCAGGATCAACCCACGCAAAGCAACAGGCCCAGACAACATCCCCGGACGGGTGCTGAAGGACTGTGCCGAGGGATTAAAGCATGTTTTCACTGACATCTTCAACACCTCACTACAACAAGCCGTCGTCCCCTCCTGCTTCAAAGCCGCCACCATTATACCGGTGCCAAAGAAGCCATCTCCATCCTGCTTCAACGATTACCGTCCCGTAGCACTGACACCCATCATCATGAAGTGCTTCGAACGGCTGGTCATGACACATATCAAATCCATCCTCCCCCCACCCTGGACCCCTTTCAATTCGCATACAGACCCCGGCGCTCCACAGAGGACGCCATCAACTCAGCTCTGCACCCAGCCATCACTCACCTGGAGAAAAAAGACTCCTATGTGAGAATGCTGTTCATCGACTTCAGCTCAGCATTCAATACAATTATACCCCAATAGCTGATATGCAAACTGGACAAACTGGGCCTCAGCACCTCCCTCTGTAACTGGCTGCTGGACTTCCTGTGCCAGAGACCGCAAGTTGTGCGCGTCGGTAACAACACCTCGGACACTATCACGCTGAGCACAGGAGCTCCACAAGGGTGCGTGCTAAGCCCTCTGCTCTTCACCCTACTCACACACGACTGCAAAACAACCCACAGCACTAACCACCTGGTGAAGTTTGCAACCCTGGTGGGACTCATCTCCAACGGTGACGAGACACACTACAGGACAGAGGTGGACCACCTAGCCAAGTGGTGCAGTGACAACAACCTCCTACTGAATGTCAGCAAGACAAAGGAGATTGTTGTCAACTTCCAGAAAGGTCCCCGCCGACTCCTGCCATTGACCATCGATGGCGCTGCTGTGGAGAGGGTGAAGCAGCACTAAATTCCTAGGAGTGCACATCAGCGACGACCTCTCCTGGACCACCAACACTGCATCACTGGTCAAGAAAGCCCAACAACGCCTCTACTTCCTGCGGAAGCTGAATCAGGCCAGTGCCCCACCAGCCATCATGACCTCCTTCTACAGAGGAGCCATTGAAAGCATCATCACCAGCTGTATCACTGTATGGGGCGGGAGCTGCACTGACTACAACAGGAAAGCCCTGCAACGTATAGTGAACACAGCTGGGAGGATCATCAAGGCACCTCTCCCCTCCCTGCAAGACATCTACTCCAGCCGCCTCACCCGCAAAGCCCTCACAATTTTGAAGGATGACACCCACCCAGCACACAACCTGATCCGTCTCCTGCCCTCCGGAAAGAGGTACAGAAGCCTACGGTCCAGAACCACCCGGCTGGCGAACACCTTCATCCACCAGGCCATCAGAATGCTGAACTCCCTCCACCCCCTCCCCACACAGTCTGCTCCAGCCACCAGGCAGACAGGAAGCTAAGACTGCCCCTCTCTCTCTCTCTCTGTCTCTCTCTCTCTCTCTCACACACACCCACACACACATACACTGTACCAGAGACTGCACCTTACCAGCACTACCTCAGCCTGGAACAAACTATTGCTGCTGTTTTTATTGCTTTTTATTGTAATGTTTATATTTCATACTTATATTTATCTTACCACTCTTACCTGTCATGTCCCGCACTTTATGTTAGTTTTTAAATGTCAGTCTTGTATATTTCTTGTATATTTGTATATTGCAGAGAGTAAACGTAATTTCATTTCCCTTGTATGTCTTGTACATATGTAGAAAATGACAATAAAAGCTGACTTGACTTGACTAAACATGTTAAATAATTTGTATGTATTAATTTATCATACATTAAATATTGTATTTAATCAAAGCTTTATTACTACTTCATTTATTAATTTTACAATGGAGTATTATTTTGTGACACTTTTATTTTGTAAACCTACTTTACGTAATCAGTGAATTATTTTTGTAGCTACTAAGTTTTTCATTTTTAAGCTCCTTTTATTTCATGTTTTTATATTCAAATAAGGAGGGGGACTTGTATCTGTGGGGGGCTGCTGGTCAGGATTGTCTGAATATATCTTTTTATTATTATAAATATAGTAAAAAAAAATCAACATTCAAAACTCATCTTAACATCACAAACACAATATTTCAGTGATCTGTCAAAGATAGGAGCAATGACAGTGTGGCGTTTACGTCTTCAAGTAAAGCTCGCTGGACGATAGTATTTTCTAACGAAAAGGTTTATTTAACATAGACACTAGGGCTGAAACAACGAATCGATAAAATCGATAAAAATCGACTTTTAAAAGTATTGGCAACGAATTTCATCATCCATTAGTTGTGTCGCGCGATTAATGCGTCATCCGCCACCGCCGTCATCACATCCACTTGACTGAAACGGGGGAAGAAAAAAATACGGCAGAGTGAGTCAGCGATGCGGGTGCAGTGTTGCCAACTCAGTGACTTTTCAGACCCCTCCAGCGATTATTTTTCAAAAAAGCGACTAGCGACAAATCTGGCGACTTTTTACAGTGTCACTGGCGGCTTTTGGAGACTCTTACGTGAAAGCATGTAACGTTCCTACTCTGCCGTGGGGCGCCTCCCCCATCCCAACCCCGTTCTCCCGCTCCCACAGGAGTCCCTCTCAGCGCTGCAGTCAGAGCCGCAGGATGTTTGCCCTCAGCGTCCAGACTGCAAATGAAGCGCGCATGCGCCGGGATTGACGGCGCAAATTGATCACAATAATTAAAATAGGATGCGCTTTGTAAAGTGAAAAAAGTCGTAACATGCAACTTTTGTCAAAACAAATTAACATGGCACGGAACCACCATGTTTGTTTTGTTTTAAAGAGGGGAAACATAACGTTAGTTTCTCAGGTAGCTCATCTGATGCTTTCCTTACCTTGTTAGTAGGTTACAGACAGTGATAAGGTTGGCTACGTATTTTACTTTAATTTCATTTGAATTAGCTTAAGCAGCGTTTATATTTTCTTTATAAATAAATTAACTTGCAAATTATGAGGGCAAGGCTTTTAAAGTATAAATCTTCTGGCAAGGATAAAGTAAAGATCCTGCAATTTATGGAAGTAAAGCAGAATAAAATTAAGCAAGATCAGTAATATGTCAATTAATTATATGCCACATTCCCATGTAAATATCTGTCTTTGGAGGATGTGTTTTTTAGCACCCCTAGTTCTCTCATTTTTATTCCAAATACAATTTATAATTTGAATCACAGGGCTATTTTTATCTCTATGGTTAAGTATTTTCTCAAGTAGAAACTTTAACTGCTATACTTTCCTGTCTTAAAAGGCAGAACTCGTCTAGTCTAAAAAAAACTCACTTGTTGAAATGGGGGTACTGTTGGGATCCTCAGGCTTGCCCTCCAGAGGGCGCCGAGGATCCTCTTCTGCTCTTTGTTACTTTCTTTTAGACTGGAGTCTGGAGCTTTACCACCTTCCTCCAGCAGAGTGCGCCGTGGGTCTCCTGGAGCTGGAATCTTCCTGCACACCTGTTGTTAATCTACTCATCAGGAGACCTCCCCTTTATAAGCTCCTGCCAGGCCTTGCTTCCACGCTGCAGTGTTGATCTTAGTTGGTTAGCTACCTGAGCCTCTGTTACAGATTGAATCTTAGTTGTCTCTAGTGTGAGATCAGATTCTAATCTCTCCTTTGTCTGTGCCTCACAGGAAACCTGTCTCTGGTCTGAAGCTCAGGAAGAGCTGCCTCACTGGAACCCTGTCTCTGGCCTGAAGCTCTGGGAGAGCTGCATCACAGGAAACCTGTCTCAAGCCTGAAGCTCTAGGTGAGCTTAACCTCCTGATCTGCCCTGGCGAGCCAACCTGAAGATTCCTATGTGGATTTAACCTGAAGACTTCTATGTGGAGTTTACCTGAAGGTTCCTATGTGGAATTAAGACCAGAGTTAACTGTACTTATGAGGATTTCATCCAGGAGTTAGAAAGGACTTTTAATCAAGCCTCTAATAATTCCATCGTTTCCAGTGTTCTTCTAGAAACCAAACAGGGAGATAGAACCGTTGCCGAATTCTCTTCAGATTTCCTGATTAAAGCAGCCGCTTCCGGGTGGAACGAGTCGGCACTTAAGACCGCTTTTCTCCATGCCCTAAATGAACCCGTCAGAAACGAGCTAACCTTTTACGATGAGCCAGCTAACCTTGAGGATCTCATAGAGCTAGCAGTTGGTGGTTTCTCCAGTTCCTGAGGTGGAACCACAGTCGGTGGTCCCTCCAGTTCCTGAGGTGGAGCCACAGTCGGTGGTCCCTCCAGTTCCTGAGGTGGAGCCACAGTCCGTGGTGTCTCCTGTTCCTGAGGTGCAGCCACAGTCGGTGGCCTCCCCAGTTCCTGAGGTGGAGCCACAGTCGGTGGTGTCTCCTGTTCCTGAGATGGAGCCACAGTCGGTGGCCTCCCCAGTTCCTGAGGCGGAACCACAGTTGGTGGTATCTCATGTTCCTGAGTTGGAGCCACAGTCGGTGGTCGCCCCTGTCCCTGATGAAGAGCCACAGTCAGTGGTCGCCCCTGTCCCTGATGAAGAGCCACAGTCAGTGGTCTTCCCTGTTCCAGATATGGAGCCACTGTCGGTGGTCTCTCCTGTTCCAGATGTGGAGCCGCAATCGGCGGGCTCCCCTGTTCCAGACCCGGAGCCGCAATCGGCGGGCTCCCCTGTTCCAGACCCGGAGCTGCAATCGGCGGGCTCCCCTGTTCCAGTCCGAGAGCTGCTGTCGGCGGTCTCCTCAGAGCCTGCTCCAGAGCCGCAGTCGGCAGTCGCCACAGAGCCTGTTCCTGAGCCGCCGAAGAGGGGACGGGGTACCCCTTGGGGGTACCTACTGAAGGTTGGGCGTCATCCTCCTGAGAAGCTATTTCGCCTCCGGCCCCGCGGCCGGCCCCCAGAGTGTCGGCTTCGCCTCCGGCCCCGCAGCAGACCCCCGGAGCTTCGGCTTCGCCTTCGGCCCCGCGGCAGACCCTTGGAGCGTCAGCTTCGCCTCCGGCCCCGCGGCAGACCCCCAGAGCGTCGGCTTCGGCCCTGCGGCAGACCCCTGGAGTGTCGGCTTCGCCTTCGGCCCTACGGCAGACCCCCGGAGCGTCAGCTTCGCCGACGACCCTGTGGCAGACCCCCAGAGCATCAGCTTCGCCTCCGACCCCGCAGCCGGCCACCTAAGACTCTGCTCCGTTGCCGGATCCTCGGCCGGCCTCCAGAACCTCTGCCATGCCTCCGGCCCGGCGGTGGTCCCCCTAAGACGCTGCTTCGTCTCCATGCCTGCGGTCGGCCTCCTGAGCATCTGTCTCGCCTCCGGCCTAGCGGTAGGCCCCCTGAGAATCGGCCTCGCCTCCGTCCCAACGGTCGACCTCCTGAGCATCTACTTCGCCTCTGGCCCCGCTGCCGGCCCCACGGCAGGCCACCTGAGACTGTGTCCCGCTGCCGGTCCCTCGGCCGGCCACCTGAGACTCTGTCCCGCTGCCGGTCCCTCGGCCGGCCACCTGAGACTCTGTCCCGCTGCCGGTCCCTCGGCCGGCCACCTGAGACTCAGTCCCGCTGCCGGTCCCACGGCCGGCCACCTGAGACGTTGCCCAAGAAATTTTCTGGGTTTACTTTTGTTTTCATCCACCGTAAGTGGATCGTTTTCTGTTCTGGACTCTGTTTTTGTTTTTGCCCTCCTGGCCTGTTTTCCCCTTCCCCTTGTTTTTTGTTTTCTGGACTCTGTTTTTTGTTTCTGGCCCTCCTTGCCTTAGTGCCCCCTCCGCCCACCCTGGGTGGGTTGTTTTTTGTTTATTTTTTTTGGGACTTTTTCAGGGGGCGTCTGGAATCTGCCCTTGAGGGGGGGGCTCTGTTGGGATCCTCAGGCTTGCCCTCCAGAGGGCGCCGAGGATCCTCTTCTGCTCTTTGTTACTTTCTTTTAGACTGGAGTCTGAAGCTTTACCACCTTCCTCCAGCAGAGTGCGCCGTGGGTCTCCTGGAGCTGGAATCTTCCTACACACCTGTTGTTAATCTACTCATCAGGAGACCTCCCCTTTATAAGCTCCTGCCAGGCCTTGCTTCCACGCTGCAGTGTTGATCTTAGTTGGTTAGCTACCTGAGCCTCTGTTACAGATTGAATCTTAGTTGTCTCTAGTGTGAGATCAGATTCTAATCTCTCCTTTGTCTGTGCCTCACAGGAAACCTGTCTCTGGTCTGAAGCTCAGGAAGAGCTGCCTCACTGGAACCCTGTCTCTGGCCTGAAGCTCTGGGAGAGCTGCATCACAGGAAACCTGTCTCAAGCCTGAAGCTCTAGGTGAGGTTAACCTCCTGATCTGCCCTGGCGAGCCAACCTGAAGATTCCTATGTGGATTTAACCTGAAGACTTCTATGTGGAGTTTACCTGAAGGTTCCTATGTGGAATTAGCCTGAAGAATCCTATGTGGATATTCCCTGTCGCTCTCTGCAATGAGCTGGAAGCTCAGATTTTGGTCTGCCATGCTAAGCCTGAAGCTAGACGCTTAGCTTCTCATTAACTCTGTTAACCAACAGTCTCCGGTCCCAGTCAAGACTTTAGTGAACCAGCTTGGACCAGTTCCAGACCCAGTTTATGTCCTTGTGTTTTGTGCTTATTAATAAACTCTGTTGAACTTTTACCCCGTTTCCGTGTGTGTTCTGCATTTTGGGCTAAACTCAGAGACCCATCATGACAGGTACCTATTGTTTGAACCCCTTAGGGGCTTTTAAAAACAAAAAAATCTTTTTTTGCACTTTATGAAACAAAGTACCCTATATTTTGTGGATGTACAGCTACATTTCTCATGTAAGTTTGCATAGTTTTAACACAAACATTTATTTTTCATATTGCACTAGTACAGTTAACGAGCAAGCTGTACTTGTGTGCTTGTTTGTTCTTTCTAAAATGTTAATTTTGGAATAAAGAGGTTAATATAAAAAATATTTTTTGTCCGATTCATCGATTAATCGAAAAAATAATCGGCAGATTCATCGATTTTTAAAATAATCGTTAGTTGCAGCCCTAATAGACACGACCGACTGATGACGTGGCACGTACAGACTGCTTGACTGACTGACGTACATCACGCGCTGCGTGCATGGAACTCAAAGCTGCGTCACACATGCGCAGTATGCAATATTATGCACTTAAACTTTTACTCTACATGACATCTCCCCCCCTTTTCAAGTATAGTAGGCATTCACTATACAAACATTAACTGTTAGCCTAACTTTAAACTATATGCTTAATCTTTTACACCCACTTCACCTCAGCCATTATATAATAAACAAAATCTTCCATATGGCCAACAAAAAAAAACATTCTTACAAAGTGACTGCTGTTTTTTTTTGTCCCTTTTTTTTGTTTTTGTTTTTTTTCAGAACAGTAACTAAGGGTGTGGGTAGGCTTACCACAGTCCCTTGAGATGAGAAGGGATTTATTCTGCCATTTTGTTCATCATCCACTGCATGAAAAGTGAGATTTTCGTCCCCGTAAACCCCCGTAAACTCCCGCAGATCTCCCTGATTTTTGTCAGTTTCCGACAATTTGCAACCCGCGCTTGTCCGCGTTTGTCGTGCCACAAATTGTCGGAAACGGACTCTGACATATGTGGAGAGCGATCAGCTGTACTAATGGCCCTAATTAGCATATGAATGCAGCAAACCCGCGCGGCTGGCCAGGTCTGGCTTGAATAACCTACTCAGTATTGGCTGAAACCACTATTCTCAAACAAGTGAAATCGCTTGTGATTGGCAGCAAAACCATACGTGGCCACGCCAGGCTTTAATTTTCTTACTGAGTATTGGACGGAACCACTTCTTTTTAAACAAGTAAAGTCGCTCGTGATTGGTTGGCATATATATATATATATATATTTACATATAAATTTACATATATATATATATATATATATATATATATATATATATATATATATATATATATATATATATATATATATATATATTTATTCATTCATATATTTATTCATTCGTATGCTGTGTATTTATGTTATCCTACACTACTACACAATTATTAGGCTACCATCAAGGACATTAATGAATTTATACAGGAAATGAACATTTGCCAGGAAGCTGTTTATGCAAAGAAAGAGCTTTATTAAAACACACAAAACTATACACAACGCGTATCCAAACACATGCGTATCTAAAAATTACAACTCCGTGAAAGGTCCATTTGCTTCCTCGGGGTTGGAGGTAACTGGCAGCATTCCCTCCGAAGCAGGTCCGATGTGCAGACGCCTACTGTGCGTGGCCCTGTACTTCGGCATCGCTTCTAACCGGGACTGCAGCTTAACACAGAGTTCAGTGAGATCCGGCCTACGAAATGGCGGCGACTGTACAATCCATCCAGAGACACCGCCAATGACGCCATCTTCTTCGTCGGACATTAGGTCGACAGTGGCGGACTTCCAGAGTTCCACTTCCTCATCTGCTAGCACACTCTGCCTCGCTTTCAGCAGCTGAAAAAAAAACAATGAATCAGCGCACTGTGTATGGACACAACACATCTATCAATGCACCTGAAAAATAGTCACCAAATAAAGTCTTACCCTCTTTCTTCTAGCCCGACTCTGAGCAGATTGCTTGGCAGCCTCCGCACGCAACGTGTTGGCTGGCTGCGTATATCTGAAGCTCCTGTGTACCGTCTCAAAATATGTCTTACAGGCAGCTGGAAAACAATTAAATGAGAGTGGTATGAATAAAAAATCAAACGCAAGCAACAAGGAAGGAGAAAACATTAGAACAAGTCACTTACACACAATGTCGTCTTTATCAACATCGTGCAAATCTGGACTTGCTGATATGGCTCCGAGCAAATAGGAGGTCTGTGAAAACAAAATGTAAAGCTATGATCGGTATCCATCTGTATCCATTTCCTTTTACCGCAGAATGAAAGCATATTCTTTAAATCTTACCCTTGCTCCGGTTCATAGCGCCTGCAATTAGTCTCCGAGTTGTGAAGACGGCGTACTGCTTCCTGTGAATCACAAAAAATACACTTTAATAAAGCTTGTTCTTGCAAGGCTACTATTAGCCGTAGCTTTAGGCTAGGCTGTTATTAGCCGTAGCTTTAGGCTAGGCTGCTATTAGCCGTAGCTTAGGCTAGGCTGCTTTTAGCTTAGCAGGCAGTAATCAAACATATATTTACTGCTAGCTTCTCTTCTTTGAGTTCGTCTTGTTCGATGCAGAGTCGCCATCGCGTCCAAGAGGAGTTTTACCCGGAAATCCCACATACTCCAGACCGCCTGCACAAAGCAAAGCATACATCCTCCACTGTGGCTGCAGACCGCTCCGCTCTGAGTTTCTTGGAGATCGTAGAGAGCATGCGCGAGATGAACCAGGGTTTCCGCGGATCAATAAAAATAATTAAAAATTCATTCATTTTTTTTTAAATCAAGGCCTTAATTGACACTAAAATTATTTAAATATGTTTATCGAAGTATTTATAATTCTTTAATAAAAAATGCTTATAAAAACTATTTAGTCAGATATATTATATCGCTCCAGGTGGAGAAAAAGCTAGAGGATATATATATACGTATATATGTGTGTGTGTGTGTGTGTGTGTTTACATACATACAGGAGTCATGGAACTGTGCTTGCAGCTCCTTCATATTTCATGTACACTAATAACTTGTGTACATGGTTCTTGTTGATGGCATTAAAATCATTTCTAATACCATTAAAATAGCATTAAATTAGAGTCACTCATTCCTATATGAACCCTGTGAGCGCTTAATTTAATATGACGTATTAAAAAAATCCCACCATCATCCAGCATATGTTCAGTTTCTGCCCAAATATATATATATATTTTTGTAGATTTTTGTAACGGGGATAAGGATAATTCAAAACTGCTTTTTTTTAATATACTTGTTCTCTACTCCCAAACTCAGCATCTCTTTTCTTTCCTGTAATAAGAAGTTTCTTTTGAATGGATTTGATTAAAGTTTAAGTCCCTCGGTATAAAATAAATATTTTGATGGAGATGAGAAATCTGCTTCCTCGTTGGTGAATAACCAATAGTTTGGATCCAATCATTTAAATAAACAGTGTTAGTTTTTTTTTTAATATATAAGAACTGTGCTATAATTTCTAGTCACCGATCTGTTGCTGCTATATTTTAATTTGACAAACCGGAATTTGTCGATGTTCTTTTTCCTGTTTGGTGTGATTGCAATTGCGGATCTTGACCTGGCCGGACCTTATGACCACAGTGTACCAATCTTCTGATGGCTACTTCCAACAGGATAATGCGCCATGTTATAAAGTGAATCATCTCAGACTCATTTCTTGAAACTTTTCCACTTAAGTAATTGTGAATTGAGCATATTGACAGACAACATTTTATTTTTTATCTTAAATGCAATTTTTTTTTATTTTTTAATAATTACTGCTCTAAATGTATTGCTCTGTCAGCTAAAGATCTGTTTTGGTCTCTATACTTTAATTAAATAAATCAATTCAAGCTAAAATGTAAGAGGCTATACTGAGCCTGATCTCTTTGTATCAGAGATTTTCTTACCTTTTAGAAAAATGTCACTTGGAGTAAAACCCCCCCTGCAACCCTGATTTGCATTTGTATAGCTCACAGCATGTTCATTTACATGTTAAAGCCTCCCCTAGATTTCCATGGGGTGGAGGCATGGGGGGAACAGTGCCTAAGAAAGTCCACGTCAATTTGTGAGAATTTACGGGAGTTTTCGGCGAAGCCTGCAAATTGCCGTAAACTGCTGCTAACCTGAAGTTCCACGACAATCTACAGTGCCGCATATTGACAAAAATCCCACTTTTCATGCAGTGATCTCAACTAAATGGCATACATGGGGTTTGGTTTAACAATTCGACCAAACCTGATGACGACTGGAGTAGGGTGTTCAGAGGAACCAGGGGTGTCAGCAGGAGCACCGGCGGTGGTTAAGCCCTGCTCTGCTGGCTCACGCTTTCCATCTTGATCCGTCAACTGAGGAACATCCATCTGTCGTGGTGATGACAGCTCCTGGTTGATTGGCCTGTTGTGGCGCCGGTTCCGTCGTGGGGTGTCGCCTCGCTCCGTCTCCAGTGTGAAGGAACGCGGCGCAGCCTCCTGGCGCTGCACAGTCGCTGATGTTGTCCAAGCCTTTTCTCCGTCGATCTTCAATCTGACTTTATCGCTGATGGAGAGTGGTGGTAGAGGCTTGGCAGAGTACCTTGTAGTACTTCTCATAGGACTGTTTTGCTTTTGCATCATTTTTCTTGACAGTCTCTAGATTAGGCCAAATTGGCCGCAGGCTCTCTTTGGGTACGGGGAGCGTTGTGCGGATTTCTCGGCCCATTAGCAACTTGGCTGGACTTTGCCTGGTCGGCTCTGTTGGTGTTGAGCGATAACTCAGGAGAGCTAGGTGAGGGTTATCTTGTTTGAGAATCCACTTCGCCTTCTTCACAGCTCGTTCGGCCTTGCCGTTTGATTGTGGGAAGAGAGGGCTTGACGTAACGTGCTGGAAGTCGTACTCAGCTGTAAAGTTACTGAACTGCTCAGCTGAGAACTGAGGACCGTTATTTGTAATGAGCTCCTCCGGTATCCTGTAGCATGTGAAGATGCTTTTCAGCTTTTGTATGACTGTTTCTGAGTTTGTCTTTGGTAAGTCTGGGATCTTGAGCCATCTGGAAAAGTAGTTTATCACGATCAAGTAGCGACGACCTTTGAACTCTTACAGGTCTGCTGCAAGCTTCTGCCATGGTAGGTCTGGCAATGGTGTGGAGATCAACGGTTCTCTACTTTGGCTCGGTCTGTTGATGTTGCAATGTTTACATGACATCACAAGTATCTTCACATCACTGGTGATGCCTGGCCACCACACAGCGCCGTTGTACCGTTCTCGGCACTTGGTAAGGCCTTGGTGGCCCTCGTGAATCTTCTGCAACATAAAGTCTCTCATACTGCAAGGGATCACGATCTGCTTGCCACGTCGCAGCAATCCATTGGCCTCACTGAGTGAGCCACAGTCTTTGAAGTAGGCACTTGCTCTGACAACTACGCTATTCGAGTGTTCCGGCCACCCCTTTTGAAAATACTTGAGGACACACTGGAGCTCGGCATCCGTTCTTGTCTGGTCTTTTATCTGCTCGATGATCGGCTTCCTCACTCTCAGGTCATCTTCCACCGAGTCCATGTACGCTTTCGCCTCCGCTTCTAGGTCACCTAGGTCGGTCTCCACCATTGGCTGCCTAGATAGGGCCTCTGCGACGACTAGGTGTTTGCCTGGAACATATTCTGCGACTGGGTTAAACTTCATTAACCTGATAAGCAGGTGCTGACAATGAATTGGTGTGGTATCGAGGTCTTTCGAGTTGATTAGGGTTACCAGTGGCTTGTGGTCTGTAAGTAGCTTGTATCTCTCTAAGCTGCAAAGATATTAGTAGAAACGCTCAGAGGCCCACACTCCTGCAAGACACTCTTTTTTAATCTGAGTGTATCTCTTCTCGGCATCAGTCAACGTATGCGAACAGAACGCAACAGGTTTCAGGGCCCCATCATGGCTCTGCAGGGGGACTCCTCCGAGCCCATAACTGCTTGCGTCTGCACTGACGACAGTTGGCTTCGTCGGATCAAAGAACTCCAAGACTAGTGCTGTTGAGATTAGCCGTTTCACTTCTGTGAACGCTCTGTCTTGCTGAGGACCCCAGCAAAAATCTCGCTCAGTCTTGAGTAGCTCGTTGAGCGGCAGTAACACCGTGGAGAGGTTTGGTAGGTAACGGCCTACACTCAGAAAATTTTGACCATTGTCTAATTAAAAAAATTAAGGCAACAAAGTGACACTTAATATAATTGAATAGATTTTAATTACTCCAACTTTGATTAAAAACCATTGATTTAATTAAACAAATTTAAACAAAAATTTTAAATACAAAATAATGAAATCATTGGTTGAAATACTTTGGATTTACTTATAATATGGCAAATGTTGAGTAAATCCAAATCAACTATACAGGGAAAATTGATTAATATTTACTATGTATCCGAAAGAAAGTGATTTAGATATACCAAATATTTGTGAAAAAGTGATTTAGATTTACTAATTTATTATGTGGAATTAAATAATATTTATTAATTATGTGGATGAAATAGATTTCCATTTACTAAATATCTGGATAATATTGATTTATATT